>NW_007260584.1:6801-18689 GCF_000164805.1 Carlito syrichta | reverse complement strand
GTCACTACCTAGCCAGCCAGTTTGCTAGACAGCTGACTTATCTAGCTGTCTTAACTAGCTAGCCTGCTTTCTAGCCAGTAGAATAACTGAGATTGCTACATAGCTAGCCACCTGGCTATTCAGCTGAATTAACTAAGTGACTTATTTAGCTAGCCAGTAAAAAACTCAGCTAACTTAACTAGCAAACTACGTAGCTAGCCAGCTGCCTTCTCAGTTAACATAACTAGGTGACGTAACTTGCTAGACAGCTGGCTAGACAGAAGACATAAATAGCTAGCTAACTAGATTGTAATTTGGCTATCCATCTGTCTTAACTAGCTGACTTAACTAGCTAGGCAGCTCGCTAACCAGCTGAAATAATTGCATAACTACCTACCTAGCCATCTGACATAACTAGCTGACATAACTCGCTCTCTACCTAGCTAGCTAGCTGGCTAGCCAGCTGAGATACCTAGCTGATTAATTAGCTTGCCAGCTGGCTAGTCAACTGTCTTAAGTAGCTCGCTACATAGCTAGCCAGCAGGCTAGCCAGCTGAATTAACTAGATGACATAAATAGTTGATGTGCTTACTAGTCATCTGAATTAACTAGCTTGCTATATAGCTAGCCAGCTGCCTAGCCAGCTTACTATACTAGGTGACAACTAAATAGCCTTCTGTCTAGCCAGCTGACTAAATTAGCAAGCTACCTAGCTAGCCAGCTGTCTATCCAGTTGACTTAACTAAGTGATTTAACTAGCTAGACAGCAGGCTAGACAGCTGATTTAACTATCTAGCTTCTTAGCTAGCCAGCAGTCTAGTCAGATGACTTAACTAGGTGACTTAACTAGTTAACATGCTGGTTAGCAGGCTGACAACTGCCTAGGTACCTAGCTAGACAACTGGATGGTCAGCTGAATTCACTAGCTAACTACCTACATATCCCTCTGCCTTGTCAGCTGAGTAATCTATCTAGATACCTAGGTAACCAGCTGGCTAGTGAGCTGACTTAACTATGTTACTTAACTAGCTATCTGACTGGCTAGACAGCTGGCTTAACTAGGTAGTGACCCAGCTATCCAGCTGGCTATCCAGCTAAATTAGCTCACTGACTTAACTAGCTAGCATGCTGACTTAACTAGCTGACTTAGGCAGCTACCTACCAAGCTAGCCAGCTGGCTTCTCTAGCTGGCTTAACTAGCTAGCTATCTAGCTAGCCAACTGAATTAACTAGCTACCTAGCTACCATAACTAGCTGACTAATACAGCTAGTTTTCTAGCTAGCCAGCTGATTTAACTAGATGAAATAGCTATCTATCCAAATGGATAGCCATCTGACTTAACTAGTTTTTAATTAGCTAACAAGCTGGATAACCAACTGTCTTAATGAGCTGACAACTAGCTACCAGCTGGTTTCCAGCTGACTTAACTAGCTAACTTGACTTGCAAGCCAGCTGGTTGCCAGCAGACTTAACTACCTGACTTAACCAGTTTGTCTGCTGACTAGCCAGCTGACTTAACTAGTTGGCTACATATTTAGCTAGCTGGCTAGCCAGCTGACTTACACAGCTAACTTAAGCTAGCATGCTTTCCAGCCACCTCTCTTAACATGCTAGCTATCTATGTAGCCAGCAGGCTAGTCAACTGACTTAACTAGCTGACTTGAACAACTATCCTGCTGGCTAGCAAGCTGACTTATGGAGCTAGCTACCTACCTAGCAAGCTGGGTAGACAGCTGACTAAACTAGTTGACTAAACCAGCCAACCAGTTGGCTAGCCAGCTGATATAAGTAGCCTATGTAACTAGTAGCTACCTAGCTAGCCAGCTGACTTAAATAGATAGCAAACTAGCTAGATAACTAGTTAGTCAGCTGGCTTAAATTGTTAGCTAACTAGATAGCTACCTAGCTAACAAGGTGACTTAAAAAGTAGGCTGCCTTGCTAGCTAACTGACTTAACCAGCTAGATGACTAGTTGGATTTATTGTTATCTAACGTGCTAGCTAGGTGACTCAATCATCTGACTTATCTCGTTAGCTAATGCACTGGCTCACTTACTCATCCAGCTGACTTAACTCATTAGCTATCTAGCTATCTAGCTGACCATTCAGCTGACTTAACTCGTTAGATAGCTAGCTAGCTAGCCTACTCAACCAGCTGACTCAACCCGTTTGCTAACTAGCTAGCTAGCTGACCCAACCATCTGACTTCACCCGTTAGTTAACTAGCTAACTACCTGATTCAACCTGCTGACGTAAACCTTTAGCTAACTAGCTAGCTGTCTTAACCAGTTGACTAAATTAGAAGCTGACTTAAGTAGCTGACTTTGCTAGCTGAATTAACCTATTAGATAGCTGACTTAACTGGCTAACTTAACTAGTTAGCTAGCTGACATAACTACCTGAATTAAATAGTTGCCTAACTATATAATTAGCTGAATAATTAGCTGACTTAATTACCTAACTATTTAGGCAGCAGACTTAAGTAGCTGACAAAATATTAGCTAACTAGTGAGCTAGGTGACTTAGCTTGATTACTTAGCTAACTAGATAGTTAGTTAACTTACTTAGATGACTTAACTAGTTGGTTAACGAGATATCTAGCTGAATTAATGAGTTGATTAATGAGTTAGATAACTGTTTTAACTAGTTGGTAAACGAGTTAAATAGCCAGCATAACTAGTTGGTTATCGAGGTAGCTGAGTGACTTAACTTGTTGAATGACGAGTTGGCCAACTAACTAGCTGGTTTAACACATTAGCTGACTACTTGGCCAACTTGTTAGCTGACTTAACAAGTTGGCCAACTAATCGCCTGACTATTTAGCTTGGTTAAATAGTTGACTGAGGAGTTGGCCCCATAGTTAATTTGGGTAAGTATTTGGCTGGGTAGTTTGCTCAGCTAATTTGTCAGTCGAGGATTTGGCTGACTAGTTAGCTGACCTAACTAGTCGACCGTCTATTTAGCTGACCTAGCTTGTCGGCTGACATGTTGGCCCACTAGTTGGCCGATTGGTTAGTTGACTTAACTAGTTGGCTGGCAAGCAGGCCGAAAGGTTAGCTGACTTAACTAGGCGGCCAGCGAGGGAGCAGACAGGTGTGTTGACTTAACTAGTTGGCAGGTGAGAGAGCTGACTGGTCAGCTGAATTAACTAGTCTGCTGGCGAGTGAGCTGATGCATGCACTACCGTAACTAGTCGTATGTCTAGTGAGCCAACAAGTGAGCTGATTTAAGTAGTCGGCTGGTGAGCGAGCCAACTAGTTAGCATACCTGTTGGCCTGTGAACGAGATGACACTTTAGTTGATCTGTTGGCTGCCATGCGAGATGACTAGTTTGCTGACCAGTTGGCAGGCGAGTGAACCTACTTGTTGGTTGACCTAATAGAAAGCAAGGGAGCCCACTAGTTAGCTCACCAGCTACCTGAGTTGTTAGCCAACTAGTTAGCTAAGTACCTAGCTAATTTGCTAGCTGACTTAACTATTTAGCTGGCTATCTAGCTGACTTAACTAGCTAGGTGACTAGGAACATGACTAGCTAGCTGAGTTAACTAGGTACCTGAATAGTTAGCTGACATGTTAGTGCACTTAACTAGCTAGCTGGCTATCTAGCTGACTTAACTATCTGACTAGCTATTTGGTTGGTTAGCTGGCTAGCCAGCTGACATAAATACCTAGCTACCTGGTTGACTACACAGCTAGCCACCTGTCTTAAATAGCTAACTGCCTGGCTGTCTAGCAGGCTAGGCAACCGGCTAGCTACCTAGCAGGATGGCCACCTGGCTAGCGAACCGGCTTAAATAGCCAGATGGCAGGCTGGACATTGTGATAACCTGCTGGCTAAACTAGCAAGACACTCTGCTGGTCAGCCAGCTAGCCAGCCAGCTTAACTAGCTGGCCACATAACTTACCAGCCTGCTAACAAGGTGCCTTAACTTGCCAGCCACCTAGCTAGCCAGCCATCTAACCAGCTGACTTAACTAACTGACTTAACTAGATAGACATTCGACTAGCCAACTGACTTTACTAGGTAGCCACTTAGCTAGCCTGCTGGCTAGCCAGCTCACTTAACTCGGTTGCCTAACTAGCTAGCCAATCGGCAAGCCAGCTGACTTAATTAGCTAGCTACCTACCTAGTCAGGTGGCTAGTCAACTGACTTAACTAGCGAGATACATAGCAAGCCAGTTGATCAGTCACTTGGATTAATTAACTGACTAAACCAGCTAGCCAGCTGGCTGGCCAGCTGATTCAACTAGCTGACATAACTAGTTAGCCCACTGACTAGCCAGCTGACAACTAGCTGACACCTCTAGTTAGCCAAGTGTCTAGCCAGCTGACATAACTTGATAGCTACCTACATGTTCTGCTGACTTACCAGCTGATTTAACTACCTAGCTACTCACCTAACAAGTTGACTGACGAGCTGAGTTAACTAGGTTTGTTAACTAGCTAGCTAGTTGGCTAGTCATCTGACTTAACTAGCTAGATACCAAGCTAGGCACCTGGATACCCAGCTGAATTAAGTAGATGACTCAACAAGCTAGTTACCTAGCTAGACTGCTGAATTTACTACCTTAAATAACTAGCTAGCTACCTAGCCAGATATCTTGCTAGAAAACCAACTTAACTAGTTGGCTTAACATGGAAGCTAGCTGATATAACTAACTGACTTAACTAGCTATCTACCTTGATAGCCAGTTAACTAAACTACCTTAAATTGCTAGATAGCCTACTCTCTAGCCATCTGAATTAACTAGCTTTTTAACTAGCTAGGGAAATGGCTACTCAACTGACATAACGAGGTGACTTTACTAGCTATCCAGCTGGTTAGCCACCTGACAACTAGTCGATTAATGAACTTGGTAGTTTGCCAGCCAGGTGACTTAACTAATTGACTTAACTAGATATCCAGTTGGATAGCCAGCTGACTTAACTAGTTCTCTAACTCTCTAGCCACCTGGATATCCAGCTGAATTAAGTAGCTGGCTTAGTTAGCTAGCCCACTCCTAGCCAACTGACTTAACTTGGTCACTAACTAGCCAGCCAGCTGGCTACACAGCTGACTTAACTAGTTGTCTTAATTAATTGGCCTGCTTTCTAGCCAGTTGAATTAACTATCTTGCTACATAGCTAGCCAGCTGGCTATCCAAATGAATTTACTAGGTGACTTAACTAGCTGGCCAGCAGTCTAGCCAGTTGAATTAACTAACAGGTTACCTAGGGAGCCATATGGCTACTCAGCTGAGTTAACAAGGTGACTAAACTAGCTAGCCAGCTGGCTAGACAGCTGACGTAACTAGCCAGCTACCTAGCTAGCAAGCTGGTCAGACAGCTGACATAAGTAGCCCTCAACCTCTCTAGCCTCCTGGATAGCAAGTGACTTAACTAGCTGACATAATTAGCTAGCCAGCTGGCAAGGCAACAAACTTAACTATGTCACTATCTAGCTAGAGAGCTCTCTAGCTAGGTAGCTTGCCACCTAGCTAGACAGCTGGATAGCTAGCTGACTTAATTACCTGTATTAACTAGCTGTCCTGCTATCTAGCCAGTTGAATTAACTTGATTGCTACATAGCTAGTCAACTGGCTATTCAGTTGAATTAACTAGGTGACTTTTCTAGCTAGCCAGCTGTGTATCCAGCTGACTTAACTAGCAAGCTACCTAGCTAGCCTGCTGGCTAGTCATCTGACTTAACTAGGTGACTTAACTAGCTAGCAAGCTGACTATACAGCTGACATAACTAGCTAGCTACCTAACTAGCCCAGCTCTGTAGCTAGCCAGCAGTCTAGCCAGCTGATGTAAGTAGCTGAATTCACGAAGTAGACAGCTGTGTAGTCAGCAGACTTAACTATTGAGCTACCTAGTTAGACAGCTGGATGGCTAGCTGTCTTAACAAGTTGGCATAACTGGACTCTGGATTCTAGCCAGCTGACTTAACTAGCTACCTACCTACTAAGCTTGCTGACTTGCAAGCTGTTTTAACTACCTAACTACCTAGCTATCCTTCTGGCCAGCGAACTGAGTTAAGTAGGTGACTTAACTTGCTAGCCAGCTGGCTAGCCAGCTGACTTAAAGCTAGCTATACTGCTTGGCTCCTGGCTCTCCAGCTGTCTTAACTAACAGACTTAACTTATTACCCAGCTGACATAAATAGCTCATTTAAATTGCTAGCTACCTAGCAACCCTGCTAACTTAACTAGCTGAATCAACTTGCTAGCTACCTAGCTAGCTATCATATAGCTAGCTGACTTAACTAGCTGACATATAATGCTGACTTATCTAGCTAGCTGCCTAGCTACCCAGTTGACTTAACTAGCTGAAATAACTAGCAAGCCAGATAGCTGCACATCTCATTTAACAAGCATTTTAACTAGATAGCCAGCTGGCTAGACAACAGACATAATTAACTGACTTAACTAGTTAGCAAGGTGATTAGCCAGCTGACTATACTAGCAGACAAAACTAGCTGGTCAGTTGTCTAGCAAAGTGACTTTATTGCCTAGATAACTAGCTAGCCAGTAGACTAGCCAGCTGACTTAACTAGCTGACTTAACGAATTAGCTAGCTGGCTGGCCAACAGATTTAGCTAGCTAGATTCCTAGTTACACAGCTATATAGCCAGCTGACTTAACTAGCTTACATAACTAGAAAAACTGATGGATAGCCAGCTGACTTAATTAGCTACCTACCTTCATTTGGCACTGGCTTTGCCAGCTGAATTAACTACCTCACTACCTAGCTAAACTGCTGGCCAGCGAGCTGACTTAACTAGATGACTTAACTTGCTAGCCAGCTGATTTAACTAGCCAGCTACCCTGCTAGGCAGCTAGTTTGCCAGCTGATTTAACTAACTGACTTAACTAGCTAGTCAGTTGACTGAACTAGCTGACCTAACTGACTAGCCAGCTGAATAAACTAGCTGAAGTAACCAGCTAGCCGGCTGGCTAGCCAGCTGTTTTATCTAGTAAGCTGCCTATCTAACTATCAAGCTAGCCAGCTGAATAAACTAGGTGACTTAACTAGCTACCTATCTGCCATAGCTAGTTTACTTATATAGCTAGCTTCCTACCTGGCAAGCTGACTCAACTAGCTAAAATAATTAGATAGACAGATGGCTAGCCATCTGACTTAACTACCTTTTTAACTAGCTAACAAGCTTGATAGCCAACAGACTTAATGTGCTGACTTAACTAGCTAGCCTGCCAGTTGCCAGCTGACTCAACTAGCTGACTTAACTTGCTAACCATCTGGTTGCCAGTTGACTTAACTAGCTGACGTAATAGGTTAACCCGCTGGCTAGGCAGCTGACTTAACTAGCTGGCGAACTATCTAGTCAGCTGGCTAGCCAGCTCACTTAAGCTGACTTAAGCTAGCAAGCTGGCTTGCCACTTCACTTAAATTTCTAGCTATCAACATAAACAGCAGGCTAGCCAGCTGACTTAACCAGCTGACATGAACAACTATCTTGCTTGCTAGCAAGTAGATTTATCTACCTAGATACCTACCTACCCTGCTGGCTAGACAGTTGACTAAACTAGCTGACTTAACCAGCTAGCCAGTTGGCTAGTCAACTGACTTAATTAGCACACTACCTAGTTAACCTGCTGGCTAACCAGCTGACTTAAGGAGCTGAGTTAACTAGTAACTGCCTAGCTAGACTTAAGTAGTTAGCTAACTAGCTAGCTAACTAGTTAACCAACTAACTTAAATACTTAGTTAACTAGCTAGCTACCTAGCTAACAAGCTGACTTAAATAGTTTGCTGCCTTGATAGTTAGCTGTCTTAACCAGCTAAATAACTAGTTAGCTTAATCATTATCTAACGTGCTAGGTAGGTGATTTAATAATCTGACTTATTTCATTAGCTAATGAGCTGGCTAGCTGACTCAATCAGCTGACTTAACTCATTAGCTATCTAGCTATCTAGCTTACCATCAGCTGACTTAACTCGTTAGCTAACTAGTTTGCTATTCTAGTCAAGTAGCTGACTCAACCCATTTGCTAACTAACTAGCTAGACAGGTGAGCTGACTTAAGTAGTTGGCAGGCAAGTGAGCCGACTGGTCAGCAGAATTAACTAGTCGGCCGGCTAATTAGCCTATGCGTGCTCTGCAATAACTAGTCTGCCGGTGAGTGAACCAACCAGTGAGCTGACGTAACTAGTTGACTGGTGAGCAAACCACTACTTACCTGAACTTTTGGCCTTCGAGCAAGCCAACAAGATAGTTGATCTGTTGGCTGGTGAGCGAGGTAACTAGTTTCCTGACCAGTTTGCATGTGAGCAAGCCTACTAGTTAACTAACTTGATGGAAAGCAAGGGACCCCACTAGATAGCTGACTAGATAGCTGAGTTGCTAGCAGACTAGTTAGCTATGTAACTAAATGATTTGCTAGCTGAATTAACTAGCTAGCTGACTAGTTAACTGGTTGTCTAGCTGACATAACTAACTAGCAAACAAGCTGTCTAGCTGTCTAGCTAGCTGACTTAACCAGCTAGGTAACTGGGTAGTTAGCTGGCTAGCTGACTTAACTATCAAGCGGACTAGCTGGCTGACTAAATAGCAGACTTAGCTAGCTAGCTGACTAGGAACCTGAGTAGCTAGCTGACTTAAAAAGTTAGCTGGCTATTTAGATGACTTACTAGCTGAATTAACTACTAGCTGGCTACCTACCTGTTTTAACTAGCTGTCTAGTTATTTGGCTGGCTAATTGGCTAGCAGGCTGACTTCACTTGCTAGTTACCATGTTGACTAGAGGGCTAGACAGCTGGCTTAACTAGCTAACTACCTGGCTGCAGAGGCAGCCGGCTAGCTAGCAAGCAAGCTGGTCGGCTAGCTAGGCAGCCAGCTTCAATAGACAACCAGCTGGTTGGATAGTGGAATAGAGAGCCGGCTTAACTAGGCAGCCATGCTGCTGGTCAACCAGCTAGCCACCTTGTTTAACCAGCTTGCCACCTACCTGACCAGCCTGTGAAATAGTCAGCTTAACTTGCCAGTCATCTAGCTAGTCAATCAGCTAACCAGCTGACTTAACTAGCTGACTTAACTAGATGGCCTGCTTTGTAGCCAGTTGAACTAACTAGCTTGCTACATAGCTAGCCAACTGGCTATCCAGCTGAATTTCTAGGTGACTTATCTAGCTAGCCAGCTGTCTAGGCAGTTGACTTAAATAGCAAGCTACCAAGGTAGCAAGCAGGCTTGTCATCTTACTTAACTTGGTCACTTAAGTATCTAACCAGCTGGCTAGAGAGCTAACATAACTAGCTAGCTACCTAGCTAGCATACTGGTTTTCCAGCTGACTTACTTAGCTTAATTAACTAGCTAGACAGCTGGATAGCCAGCTGATTAATTGCCTAGCTACCTAGCTAGCCAGCAGGCTAGCCACATGACTTAACTAGCTGACTAAACTAAATATCCAGCTGGAAAGCCAGCACATTTAACTATCTAGCTACCTAGCTAGTCACCTGGATAGCTTGTTGACCTAACTAGCTGCCATAACTAAATGCCTGATGGCTAGCCAGCTGACTTAACTAGATACCTACCTACATAGCCTACTGGCTTGCCAGTTGACTTAACTACCTAACTACCTAAGTAACTTGCATGCCAGCCAACTGATTTAACTAGTTGACTTAACTAGCTAAATAGCTGGCTGCCCATCTGAACTAACTAGCTGGCTAGCCAGATGCCTTAACTATCTGAGTTAACTAGTTATCCAGCTGACAACTAGTTGACAGCTCGCTAGCTGCCTAGCTAGCTATCATAGAGCTAGCTGACTTAACTAGCTGATTTAACTAGCTAGATAGCTGACATATCTAGGTGACTTAACTAGCTAGCTTCCTAGCTAGCCAGCTGGCTTAACTAGCTGAAATAAACAGCAAGCCAGTGGAAACCCATCTGGCCTAACTAGCTTTTTAACTAGCTAGCAAGCTGACATGACAACTGACTTAATATGCTGACTTAACTAGCTACTCAACTGGTTAGCCAGCTGACTAAACTAACTGAATTAACTACTGGCCAGCTGGCTAGTCTGCTGACTTAATTGTCTAGCTATCTACCTAGCCAGCGGCCTTGCCAGCTGACTTAACTAGCTCACTTAAGTAAGTAGCCATCTGGGTAGCCAGCACACTTAAATATCTATCTACCTACCTAGACAGCTGAATAGCCAGCTGACTTATCTAGCTGACATAACTAGATAGCCTGATGGCTAGCCAGCTGACTTAACTAGTTACCTACCTACATAGACCACTGGCCTGCCAGCTGATGTAACTACCTAACTACATAACTAATCTGCAGGCCAGCTAGCAGACTTAACTAGGTGACTTAACTAGCTAGCCAGCTGGCTGGCCAGCTGACTTAACTAGATAGATACCCTGATAGGAATCTGGCTAGCCAGCTGACAACTAACTGACTTAGCTAGCTGGCGAGTTGTCTTAACCAGCTGACTTAACTAGCTAGCTACCTAGCTAGCCAGCTGACTTAACAACCTGACATAATTAGCTAACTACTAGCTAACCAGCTGACTGTCGAGCTGACTTAACTAGCTGACTTAACCAGGTAGCCAGATGGCTAGTCAGCTGACTTAACTATCTGACTCAACTAGATTGACAGCTCGCTGATCAGTTGAATAATTTAGCTGACTTAACCAGCTAGCCAGCAGTTTACCCAGCTGACTTAACTAGCTAGCAACCTAGCTAGCCAGATGGGAAGCAAGCTGAATTAATTAGCTGTCTTAACTAGCTAGCCAGCTGGATAGGCAGCTGACTTTACTAGCTTACTACCTAGCTAGACTGCTGGATAGCCAGTTGAATTAATTAGTTGACTTAACTGGCTAGCCACATGTCTAGCCAGCTGACTCAACTAGCTGACTTAACTAGTTAGCCAGCTGGCTAGCCATCTGACTTAACTAGCTCTCTACCTGGCTTGCTAGCTGCCTAACCAGCTGACTTAATTAGCCAATCAGCTGACTGGCCAAAGACTTAACTGGCTCACTACCTAGCTAGCCAACTGGCCAGCCAGCTGACTAAACTAGCTGTCTTAAATATCCTGCCTGCTTGCTAGTCAGCTGAATTAACTAGCTTGCTATATGGCTAGCCAGTTGGCTAGCCAGTTGGCTAGCCAGCAGACTTAACTAGGTGACTTAATTCACTAGCCATCTCTTTAGCCAGTTGATTTAAGTAGTAAGCTACCTTGCTAGCCAGCTGGCTAGGTAGGTGTCTTAACTAGGTGACACAACTATCTAGTCAGCGGGCTAGACATCTGACTTAACTAACGACCTAGCTAGGGAGGTGTCTAGGCAGCTGACTTAACTAGTTGACTTAAATAGGTAGCCAGCTGGATAGCATGCTGACCTAACTACCTAGCTACCTAGCTAGCCAGCTCAATATCCAGCTATCTTAACTAGCTAGCTACCTATGTAGCATGCTGGCTTGCCAGCTGACTTAACTACCTAGCTACCTAGCTAAACAGCTGGCTAGTGAGCTGCCTTATCAAGGTTACTTAACTAGCTAGCTAACTAGCTAGTCAGCTGACTTAACTATTTAGCTTCCCAGATAGACAACTGGCTAGCTAGCTGACTTAAATCGCTGACTTGACTAGATAGCAAGCTGACTTAACTAGCTTACTTAACCAACTAACTACCTAGTTATTCAGCTGGGATAACTAGCTGTCTCAACCGTCTGGCTACCTACCTAGCTATCTAGCTAGCCAGCTGCCATAACTAGCTGACTTAACTAGCTACACAGCTGGCATAATTAGTTGACTTATATAGCTAGTTTCCTAGTCAGCCAGCTGACTTAACTAGCTGAAATGGCTAGCCATCTAACTTAACAAGCTTTTTAAGTAGCTAACCAATTGGATGGCCAGCTGACTTAATGAGTTGACTTAACTACCTAGATTGCTGATTGTCAGCTGACTTAA
>NW_007260584.1:1942-6284 GCF_000164805.1 Carlito syrichta | reverse complement strand
ATCTAACAAGCTAGTTAGTTACCTAGTTAGCTATCTGATTTAACCAGCTACCTTACTAGGAAGCTTACTCATTATCTAATGTGCTAGGTAGTTGATTTATTCATCTGACTTAACTCATTAGCTAACGAGCTAACTAACTGACCCAACCAGCTGATTTAACTCTTCAGCTAACTAGCTAGCTAGCTGACTCATCCAGCAGACTTAACTCGTTAGCTAACGTTTTAGCTAGCCTACTCAAGCAGCTGACTCAACCCGTTTGCTAACTACCTAGCTAGCTGACTCATTCAGCTGACTTAACTCGTTAATTTACTAGCTAACTACCTGACTGCTGACTTAACCTTTTACCTAGCTAGCTGTCTTAACCAGCTGACTAAATTAGAAAGCTGACTTAACTAGCTGACTTAGCTAGGTGACTTATCTACTTAGCTAGCTGAGTTGACTGACTTAACTCGTTAGCTAGTTGACTTAACTACCTGAATTTAATATGTAGCTAACTATTTAACTAGCTGAATATCTAGCTAGTTTAATAATTAGCTATCTAGTTATGTAATAGACTTAAGTAGCTTACTTAAAAACTTAGCTAACTAGTGAGCTAGCTGACTTAGCAAGCTGACTTAGCTAGCTACCTTTTTAGATCCCTGACTTAGGTAGCTGACTTAACTAATTTGCTAACGAGGTAGCTAGCTGACTTAACTTCTTGGTTAATGAGTTAGCTATCTGTTTTAATGAGTTGTTAAATGAGTTAATTAGTTGACTTAACTAGTTGATTAACTAGTTAGCTGGGTGTCTTAACCTGTTGGCTTACGATCCGGCCTACTAGTTCACTGGCTAAGCACATTGGCTGACTACTAGGCCAACGTGTTAGCTGGCTTAACAAGTCGACCAAAAATCGGCCGACTAGTTAGCTGGGTTAACTAATTGACTGATGTGCTGACCCACTAGCTAACTCCCTTAACCAGTTGGTTGGCTGGATTGCTGACTTAATTAGGCAGATGACTAGATGGTCAGCTAGTTAGCTGGTCTAACTATTCAGTCTACTAGTTAACAGAGCTAACTTGTCAACTGAAAAGTGGGCCAACTAGTCGGCTGATTGGTTAACTTAATTAACTACTTGTCCGTCTAGTCGCCTACCAGTTAACTGGCATAACTAGTTATCTGGCAGGTGAGCCATCTGGTCAGATGTATTAAATAGTCAGCCGGCTAATGAGCTGACTGGTCAGCTTACTTCAGTTGGCTGGCGAGTGAACTGTCTGATCAGAAGACTTACTTAGTCAGCCGGCAAGTGAGCCGTCAATTGGCCAACTTAACTACTTGGCCTGCAAGTGATCCAAAGTGTGAGCTCCCTTAACAAGTAAGCTGGCAAGTGAGCCTATGAGTGAGCTGACTTAACTACATGACTGCTGAGCAAGCCGACTAGTTAGCTGTCCTGTTGGCCTGTGAGCAAGCTGACAAGTGAGTTGGTCTGTTTGCTGGTGAGCGAGTCGACTAGCTAGCTGACCTGATGAAAAGCGAGTGAGCCCACTAATTAGCTGACCAGCTAGCTGAGATTGCAGCCAACTAGTTAACTAAGTAACTAGTTGATTTGCTAACTGAGTTAACTAGCTAGCTGAATATCAAGCTGACATAACTAGCTAGCAAACAAGCTGTCTAGATAGCTGACTTAATTAGCTAGCTAACTGGCTAGTTAGCTGGCTAGCTGACTTAACTATCTAGCTGACTAGCTAGCTGACTATCTAGCTGACTTAACTAGATAGCTGACTAGCAACCTGAGTAGGTAGCTGACAACTATCCTGCTGAGTTTTTAGCTGACTTGCTGCCTGACTTAACTAGCTAGCTGACTAAGTAACTGATAACTAGCTGACTAGTTAGTTGGCTGCCTAGCTGTCTTAACTAGCTAGTTAACTGGCTGCCTAGCTTGCATAGGCAGTCATCTTGCTAGCTAGTGGTCTGGTCAGCTTGCTGGCCAGCCGGCTTAAATAGACAGCCAAATGTCTGGACAGTTGGATAGCAAGCTGGCTTAACTAGCCAGCCACCCTGCTGGTCAGCCGGCTAGCCAGCTGGTTTAACTAGCAGGCCACATACCTGAGAAACCTGCTAACCAGTCGGCATAAGATACCTAGATAACCAGTTGACTAACCAGGTGAATTAACTAGCTGACTTAACTAGATAGCCATCCGGCTAGATAGTTGGCTTAACTTGCCAGTCACCTAGCTAGTCTGACGACTAACCAGCTCACTTAAATCGCTGACTTAACTAGCTAGCCAGTCAGCTAGCCAGCTGTCTTAATTATCTAGCTACCTACCTAAACAGATGGGTAGCCAACTGACTTAACAAGCTGACTTAACCAGTTAGCCAGCTGGCTAGCCAGCTGACTTATCTCGCTAGCTACCTAGCTAGCCAAATGACAAGGCACTTGAATTACCTAGCTGACTTAAGCAACCAACCAGTTGGCTAGCCAGCTGACACAACTAGTTGACTTAACTCATTAGCTAGCTGGCAAGCCAACTGACATAACTAGCTGAAATCACTAGCTAACCAGGTGGCTAATCAACTCAATTAACTAGCTAGCTACCTATGTATTTCACTGGCATTCCAGCTGACTTAACTACCTAACTACCTAGCTAAACAGCTGACTCCCAAGCTGCCTTAATTAGGTGACTTAATTAGCTAGCCAGCTGGCAAGCCAGTTGAATTAACTAGCTAACTGCCAAGTTAGATAGCTGGCTAACCAGGTGACTTACAAGCTTACTTAAATAGCCAGTCAGCTGACTTAACTACCTGACTTAACTAGGTAGCTACCTAGCTAGCCAGCTGACTATACTAGCTGAAATAACTAGCTAGCTAGCTAGGCAAATTAACTAGCTGACTTAACTGGCTAGCTAGCTGGCATAAATAGCTGACTTAACTAGTTAAATAGCTAGCCAGCCGACTTAACATGCTGAAATAACTACATAGCCAGATGTCTAGCCATCTGACTTAAGTAGCTTTTTAACCAGCTACCGAGCTGGCTAGGCAACAGTCTTAACGAGGTGACTTAATTACCTGACTAGCTGATTAGTCAGCTGACTTAAGTAGTTGATTATCGATCTAGGAAGCTGGCCAGCCAGGTGACTAAACTAGTTAACTTTTTATCCAGCTGGCTAGCCAGCTAACTTAACTAGTTCTCTACCTCTTTAGCCACCTGGATAGCCAGCTGACTTAATTATCTAACAAGCTGGCTAGCCAACTGACTTAAGTAGGTCACTACATAGCTAGACAGTTTGTTAGCCAGCTGACTTAACTAAATATCATAATAAGCCGGCCTGCTTTCTAGCCAGTTGAATTAACTAACTTGCTACATAGCTAGCCAGTTGTCTATACAGCTGAATTAACTAGGTGACTTATCTTGCTACCCACCTTTCTAACCATCAGACTTAATTAGCAAGCTGCATACATAGCCAGCTGGCTAGTCAACTGACTTAAGTAGGTGACTAAATTAGGTAGCCAGCTTGCTAGACTGCTGACATAACTAGCTAGTTACCTAAGTAGCAAGTTGGCTAACTAGCTGACTTAACTAGCTGACTTAACTAGCTAGCTAACTGACACATCTAGCTGACTTAACTAGCTAGTTTCCTAGCTTGCCAGTTGACTTAACTAGCTGAAATAACTAGCGAGTCAGCTGGCTGCCCATCTGATGTAAATAGATTTTAACAAGCTAGCCAACTGGCTGGACAACTGAATTAATGTGCTGACTTAACTATCTATGCAGTTGAATAGCCAGCTGAGTAAAGTAGTTGACTTATCAAGCTGGCTAGCTGTCTAGCCACCTGAATTAATTGCTTAGCTACCTAGTTATCCAGCAGATTTAACTAGCTTACTTAAGGATGTAGCCAGTTGGCTAGTCAGCAGACTTAACTAGCTATCTACCTAGCTAGAAAGCTGATAAGCCAGTTGACTTATCTAGCTGACATAACTAGATAACCTAAAGGTTAGGCAATTGAATTGAGTAGCTACCTACCGACGTAGCCCACTGGCTTGCCAGCTGAGTTAACTACTTAACTACCTACTTAATGTGCTGACCAGCGAACTGACTTAACTAGGTGACTTCACTAGCTAGTCAGCTGTCTAGATAGCTACCCTGATAGGCAGCTGGCTAGCCAGCTGACTTAACTAACTGACTTAACTAGTGATCCAGCTGACTTAACTAGCTGACTTAACTAACTAGCTACCTAGCTAGCCAGCTGACTTCTCTAGATCACTTAAAAAGCTAGCTATCTAACTCGCCAGATGGCAGGCCAGTTGGCTTAACTAACTGACTTAAACAGCTAGACAGCTGGCTAGCCAACTATTTAATAGTTGACTT
>NW_007260584.1:0-818 GCF_000164805.1 Carlito syrichta | reverse complement strand
ATAGCCAGCCGACTTAACTAGCTAGCTACATACATAGCCTGCTGGCTTGCCAACAGACTTACCTAACTAGCTACCTAGCTAACCAGCTGGATAGTGAGCTGTCTTAACTAAGTTACTTAGCTAGCTGGCTCACTGTCTAGATATCTGACTTAACTATCTAGCTGCTGAGCTAGTCAGCTGGCTAGCCAGCTGTCTTAACTCACTGACTTAACTAGTTAGCAAGCTGACTTAAATAGCTGACTTAACCAGCTATCTACCTAGCTATCCAGCAGGCTTAACTAGCTGAAATATCTAGCAAGCCAGATGGCTAGCAATCTGACAATTAGCTTTTTAACTACATAACCAGCTGGATTGCCAGCTTACTTAATGTTTTAACTTAGCTAGCTAGCTGGTTGCCAGCTGACTTAACTAACTGACTTACCCAGCAAGTCAACTGTCTAGCCAGCTGACTAAAATAGCTGGCTACCTACCTAGCTCCCGACCAGCAGGACAAGTAAAACGTGGGCACGAGGAGGACTACCTGCTGCTGGTGAAAAGAGAGAGAGAGACCAAGAGAGAAAGAGACAGGAGACACGCAGAATAGAGGCAAGACAGTGTTCTGATCAAGCCTCCAAATTTTATTGTTAGGCGATTGCTTATATACATAGCAAAGAGGGGCGGGCTGAAATAGGGCGTGTGGCGGCTTATGATAGGAGGAAGAGTAGTGGGTGGTATGAGGAGAGGAGGTGGGAGGGGTGTTGTGGTTTGGCGCACGCGGGCTTTTTGGAGGACAAAGAAGAAGGCTTATATGAGATGATTGCTATTTTTAAAATGGCTCG
>NW_007260583.1:255811-299585 GCF_000164805.1 Carlito syrichta | reverse complement strand
TAATAAAAAATACTGATTAATGAAAAAAAAAAAACAAAAAAAAAAAAACAAAAATTAAAATTGTGCTTTCTGGTTAAAAAAAAAAAAAAAAAAGAACAAAAAAATAAATTTCCCTGATAGAAAATTTCCCCAGAATTTATGTTTACAATACTGTAAACAAGTTTCATATAATGTTTAAACAAATAAGTCAGGAAAAATTAACTTCTTAACTAAAAATACACAAATTGATAGCCCCTCCATTTCAGAAAGTAGTATATCCTACCGTGTGGAAGTAAAATTTTTGACACTTTAACCTAATTTTTTATTGGTCCAAATAAAATTCTTTTTTTAAAATAAAGAGTAGCAGAAATTATGGTTAGAGTTAATTGAAAAACTTGGTAAGCTGTCTTCCCCAAAACAATTATAGACCCTAACAAATCGATCAAAACAAAAACAAAAAAAATGTGTTCCAAATATCAGTCAAAGCCAGAAAACAATCTGAAAATCAATAATGGTTTAAAAATTGCTGAACATTGAGTAAAAACAGTGGAGATCTGTGACATTTTTACTGGGTTTGCTCTCGTCTTTTCTCTCCCAGCTCAGCCTGTTAATTCTCACAGAACTGACCAAACCAAGACAACTGACAGAATCTCTGCCAGAGGCAAAATGAGTTTACTTTATTTGGAGTGGTAGAGCCACACCACTAGTGGATGTAACTTCTCGGGTAAAGGTGAGTAGGGAACATCAAATCTACTAGCTTGGGAAGATGTAGTTAAGTCTATTTCTGACCAAGACTGATCACAAACGCAGAAGAAAGCAGAGAATGGCAATCTATTAACTTACTCCTGGTTAAATTCTGAGCAGTAAGTTTTATGCAGAGGAGATGTAAAAGGGTCTTAGGGACTGTTTTTTTTTTTTATGACTTGAAATTTAAATGCACTCCCACACCTATTCACAGACCTACTGGTTGAGGTTGGACGTTTTTCTGACACAAGGAATTTAAACACATTAGGCCAATCCTTGGTTGACTACAAAGATTCTCAGACACAGGGTCAATCACCAAGTAGTGAAATATTAAAAATCAAATTAAGAGTGTGTATTTGTGTGTGTGTGTGTGTGTGTGCGCCCACGCGCGCGTGTGTGTATATATATGCATATATATATAATATATATGCGGCAGAGACTTAAGTGACTGTATATTATATAAAATACAGAAGTCAGAGATTTAGCTAAGATGAGGCACTGAACAAAGAATAAGCCTAATCAATAAAAAGTAGCAACGATATCTTTCAAAGACAAAATATTATAATCCAGAGTTGCCTCAGTGTATTGCCTTAATTATCCAGCTTTTAACAAAAGATTAAGTAGCATGTAAAGAAACAGAAAGTAGTAGCCCATACTCAAGGAAAATAGTCAACAAAGTTTTGTCCAAAATATGTCCGGATAATGGATTCAGCAGAGAAAGGCTTCAAATCCAATATATAAATGTATTCAAAGAACTAAAGAAAATTGAGTTGTTGAAAGTATTAAAGAAAATATGAAAAATTAACCAACAAATCTCTAATGAGAATACAAAAATTATAGAAATTGGAACATCCAGTTTCAGAGTACCAAGACTTAAATGGCAAAATCATTAAAATAGCTCAAAAGCAGAGTAAGAAATAATTGAAGACAGAGCAATACAAATTGTCCAGTGTGAATAAGAGAGGAGAAAGAAAGTAAAAAAAAAAAAAAAAAAAAAAAAAAAAAAAAGTAAGCAGAGACTTATGCAACATCAAATGTGAATTTGTGTAATGGGAAAGAAAGAGCAGGCAAAATATTTGTAGAAATAATAACTAAAAATTTCAATGCACAACCAACAATTTCAACAAACCTAAGTAGTATAAAGACAAATAGATTCACCTTTAGACACACCATATTCAAATTTTTGAAAGACAAAGACAAAATGAAAATCTTGAGGTCAGCAAGAGAAAATAGATCATCATATACAGGAAATCATCAATATGATAAATGGTTTCTCATTAGAAAGAGTAGAGATCAGAAAACAGGGAAATGACATATTCAAAGTACTGAAAGAAAAAAAATGCAAGTGGGGAATAATGAACAAATGAATAAATAAACAATGAATGAATGAATAATGAATAAATAATGAATAAAAAAATAATGAATTAAAAAAAAACCTCTATCCCATAAAACACTCTAAAAGCCTAATTGTAACATGAATGAAATGACTGGGGGGAAAAGACCCTGGGTTGTAGAGATCCTTGTTCTAGCTACAGGGTTTGATTGATTGATGGACATTTTTAATTTTCTGAGTCGGGATGTCACTCTATCACCCAAGTGATGGCATAATCATGACCATCGGGGCTCGTGGTAGACTTTCTGGGCTCAGGAGATCCTTCCACATCAGCATCCCAAGTTTGTGGGACTACAGGCCTGCGCCACCACCACCATGCCCAGCTAATTGTGTGTGTGTGTGTGTGTGTGTGTGTGTGTGTGTGTGTGTGTGTGTGTGTGTGTGAAAACAGAGTTTTGCTATGTTACCCAGTCTTGTCTTGAACTCCTGGACCGAAGGATCCTCCCAGCATCAGCCTCCTAAAGCCCTGGGATTACAGATGTGAGCCACCACATCCGGCCAAGCTACAGGATTTAAATCCCTGAGACGCAGTTGATTTGGGAGCCATTTAATGAGGGTTGGTAACTTAAATACCCATGACATTTTCTTTCTGTGGTTACACAAAACATCCTAGAAAGATGACTTTTTTCCCCCCAACCCAGGAGAATGAACTGGGGGAATAGAGAGCATTCAGGGCCATGTTCTGCCTTTGTGTTGCCCTAGGTGGGGCAACTTCTGTGTTCCTTCTTGACCTAACCCTCCTCTCCTCCTTCGTTTTCCCACCGACTTCCATCTTGCTTAAGAAACTTGATTAAAAAATAGAATCAGGCAATCACTCACTGAACTATGTGTGAAATTGCATTATAATAAGGTTTTAAGTAGTTTTTTCAATCTAATTTAACCTTGTGGAGGTGGAATTAGAGTTTGTGGAGAAGTTAAACACATTAACATTTTACCTCCCACTAGCAAATATTTCCTCACCAAATTGGAAAAGAAAGGGACTAATGAAAATAAATCTAGCAAAAGTGTAAAAACCTTCTTCATAATGGTCTAAATGAAGCATTAGGGAATGTGTCACGTCCCCAGATCACAAATATTCCGCATAGAGGAATACAGTCACAAAGGTCACATGAGAATAACAATATGATATGCAATTGCATAGAAAAAGAAGAATGATCAAACAAAAAGACAAGAAATAAATCTTCACCTCTTCCTCTTTCTGTGTTTCTTTTTTTTTATAAGATGAGAGGGATGAGCTTGTCCTTAAGTATCACATATTTCTCTAAAATTTACTTATTCAAGATGAAAATGTCTGTCATGCCCAGATTTCTTGGGTTGAATATGACAAGCCCCAAAATAGATTTTAGGAAAACTTTCTTCATCCGTCCATCATCACTTTTGAATGGAAGCAAAGGTTTAGCTCTTCATTTCCTTCCCCAAATTAGGCATCTCAAGGGAATGGCAAAGAAACAAGAGAGAATGATTCTGACGAATCATATATACTTATTCCAAAGCAGAACAGTGAGTAAACATTTTGTTTAAAGTTTACAAATGGCTATGTTTTAAAATCTAAATCAATGGTTTCTGTATTTTTTAGCCATATATGTTACTAGATGAAGTTTACAGAAAATTATTGGCCTGCAGTGAAGTTTACTCTAGTGGAACAATATTTATCTAGTAACAAGGAATCATAACAGGTTAACACAGTTTTAGTATCTAGTAATGCACCAACTAGATTCAAAACTGTACTTTTTTTTGTTTTAATTTTATGTATGTGGGGTACAATTCAGGATTAGGTAGATACGCTGTCACTGTAGAGGTAACGTTTGGGTTTCCTTTTGGTCTCTGCTTCACCTGGATTAAGATCAGGTACCCCTATTGATGTTTTGTGCCTCACCCTCTGCCCCTGACAGAGTCCCACTACTGCTAGACCTAATCTTATAATATTATGATAAATGTTCAGGGTCCACTTATGAGTGAGAATATGTGGTATTCAGTTCTTTCTTTCTGTGATAGATCACTGAGTATGATAGACCCTAAGTTCATCCAAGTTGCTACGAAGCCCATAATATTGTCCTTCTTTATGGCTGCGTAATATTCCATTGTGTATATGTACCACTTTTTTTTTTAATCCAGTCTAGTTTTGATGGGCAGCATGGTTAGTTCCATGTTTTGCTATTATGAATAATGCATGTGTGTGCACAGATCTTTTTCATAGAATGATTTGAGTTCCTCCAGGTATATTCCCAGGAGGAGGATTGCTAGGTTCTATAGAAGATTGATTTATAAATATTTTGGGAATCACCACCCTATTCTCTACAGAGGTGTATTAGTTTACACTCCCCACAACAGTTTAGATGCTTTCCTTCCTCCTCACATCATCTTCAGCATCTATTGGTTTTTGAGCTATGAATGATGACTATCCTGACTGGAATTAGGTGGTATCTCAGTGTGATTCTAATTTGCATTTCTTTGATGATTAGTGAAGCTGAGCATTTTTTCAAGTATCTGTTGGCTGCTCATATGTCTTCTTTTGAGAAGTGTCTATTCATTTTTTTTGCCCAATTTTTAATAGGGCTGTTTGTTTTTCACCATTCAACTCATTTCAGATGCTTGTAGAGCCTTTGCCAGATATACAGTTTTCTTTTTTCCCATTCTATGTGCTGTCTCCCTTCTCTCTTGAAGTTTTCTTTTACTGTGTAGAAGCTTTTCAGTTCGATGAGGTCCCATGTGCCTGTCTTATCTGATGGCATGGGCATTGGAGTTTTGATCAGGAACTGGATGCCTATTCTAATTTCTGTAAGGGTATTTCCTGAGTATTCTAAGATTCTTTTAGTTTGAATTTTTTACTTGTAGATCTTTGATCCGGTTTTTGTGTATGGTGATAGGTAGGAGTCCTGTTTTCAATCTTCTGCATATGTTCAGACAGATTGCTCAGCACTGTTTACTGAATAGGTTCTTCTCTTCCCAGTGGTTGTTGGTGGAATCTTTGTCAAAAATGAATTGATTGAGAAATTGAAGTTTTACTTCCAGAATCTCTATCCTGTTCCATTGGTCTATATGCCTGTTCTTGTACCAATACCAGGCTGTCTTGATTATAGTAGCTTTATAATAAAGTTTAAAGTCTCTAAGTGTGATACTACCCACGCTGGTTATTTTGCTAAGTATTGTTTTGGCTATTTGTGGTCTTTTATGTTTCCATATGAATTTCTGTATTGTCATTTCCAGGTTTGAGAAGAATGATGTTGGTAAATTTAATGTCCATTATGTTGACTCTGTAGATTGCCTTTGGTAGGATGGACATAATATCAATATTGATTTTTCCAGTCCATCAGAATGGAATTTTTTTTTATTTCTTTGTGTCTTTTTTTATTTATTTGAGAAGTGTTTTGGAGTTTTCGTTGTAAAGAATTTTCACCTCTCTGATTAGGAAGATGCTGAGGTATTTTATTTTTGTGGGTTTGGCTATTGTGAATGGGATTGTGCTTTTAATTTGGTTCTCTGCCTGATTGTTGTAGGTGTATAAGAATGAAACAGTCTAGTACATGTTTATTTTGTACCCTGAGACTTTGCCAAAGTCCTTTATCAGTGCAAGGAGGTTTTTGACCTTCAAATATAGTATCATATTGTCAGCATAAAGGGATAACTTGACTTTCTCTTTTCCTATTTGGATACCCCTGATTTCTTCCTCTTTTCTGATTTTCTGGCTAGGACTTCCAACAATATGTTGAAAGAGCAATGAGAGGGGCAGCCTTGGCTTGCTCTGGTTTTCAGAAGAAATACTTTCAATTTCTGTCTGTTTAGCAACATGTTTACTGTGGCTCTATTATATTCTACTATTTTGAAGTATGTTCCTTCTACGCCTAGGTGTTCAAGGGTTTTATCAAGAAGAAACGCTAGATTTTATTGAAAGTTTTTTCTGCATTTAATGATATAATCATGTAGTTTTTATATTTACATCTGTTGAGGTTTTTAATTGCATTTATGGTCTTGTTAATATTGAACCAGCCCTCCATCCTGGGGATGAAGCCTGCTTGGTCCTGGTGGATGATTTTTGAGATAGGTTGTTGGATCCGATTTGATAGAATCTCACTGACAATTTTTGCATCTACGTTCATTCGGGAAATTGGCCTCTAATTTTCTTTCTTTGTTGGATCTTTACCAGGATTTTCTGAAGTGATAAAATGATTTGAGTAGAGTTCCATAAAATGATTTTGGGAGAGTCCATCTTTCTCAATTGCATGAAATACTTTCAATATGATTGGTATCAGCTCCTCCTTGTATGTTTTGTAGATTTCCACTGGAAAGCCATCTGGTCAGGCTTTTTTGTAAGTAGTTTTTTTTTTTATGAAGGAGTCAATTTCCTGGGTTGTTATTGGTCTATTTAGAATCTGAATTTCTTCTTGTTTCAACCTTGGGAGTTTGTGTGATCTCAGAATGTCCTCCATTTCATTTAGGTTCCTGAGTTTGTTTCCATACAAGAGTGCATGGTAATCTCTGATAATCTTTAGTATTTCAGCCAGGCTCAGTGACTCAGCCTGTTATCCCAGTGCTTTGGAAGGCTGAGGTGAGTGAACTGCCTCAGCCCGCGGGTTAGAGACTAGTCTAGACAACTTGATGAAACCTCGTCTCTACAATATATCAAAAATTAGCCGGGCGTGGTAGCGTGTGCCTGTAGTTCCAGCTACTTGGAGGCTGAAGGATCACCGGAGTCCAGCAGGTCAATGCTGCAGTGGCCGGGAGTGTGCCACTGCACTCCAGTCTGGGCGATGGAGTGAGACTCCAACTCAAAAAAAAAAATCTTTAGTATTTCTTTGGGGCTAGTTGTGACTTGATATTTTACATTTCTGATTGTGTTTATTTGGGCTTTTTCTCTCTTTTTCTTGGTCAGTCTTGCTAGGATTCCACCAAAGAACCAACTTTTCACATTGCTGATATTTTCCATGATATTTTGGTTTTCTATATCCTGTATTGGGCTTTTACTTAGGTTATCTAAATTCTTCTGCTAAAGTTAGGGTTTTGGTGATCTTGTCTTTCCAGCTCCCTTAGGTGATTTATTAGGCTGTTAATCTGTGATCCTTCCATTTTCATGATGTGTGTTTGTAGAGATATGAATTCCTCTCTTAGTACTGCTTTTATGACATCGCAGAGGTTTTGGTAAGATGTTTCTTCCTTTTATTTGTTTCCAGGAATCTTTTAATTTCTGTTTTGATTTCTGTGTTGACTCAGGAGTTGTTCAGCATCATACTGTTTACTGTCCACGTTTTGTGGGTTAGCAGAGAGTTTTGTTGATGTTGATATTTATTTTTATTTTACTGTAGTCGGAGAAGGTACATGGCAGTATTTTGATCTTATGAAATTTATTTAAGCTTAATTTATTGCCAATGATATGATCAATCTTGGACTATGGTCCATGCACTGATGAGTAGAATGTATATTCCATGGGTTTTGGATGGAGTGTTCTGTAGGTATCTATTAAGTCCATTTGATCAAGTGTCAAGATGAGATTCTGGACTTCCTTCTTGATTTTTGCCTCGTTGATCTATCTAGAGTTTTAGTGGGGTAATCAAGTCCCTAGCTATGATAGTGTTAGAGTCAATATCTTTTTTAGTTTACTTAGTTGCTGTTTTATAAAAGATGGTGCTCCAGTTGGGCTCGGTGGCTCAGCCTGTAATCCCGTGCTTTGGGAGGCTGAGGTGAGTGGATTGCCTGAGCCCACGGGTTCGAGACTCGCCTGGGCAACTTGGTGAGACCTCATCTCTACAACAAATCAAAAAATTAGCCAGGCGTGGTAGTGCACACCAGTAGTTCCAGCTACTTGGAAGGCTGAGGCGGAAGGATCACCGGAGCCTAGCAGGTTGAGGCTTCGGTGGCTGGGAGCAGCCACTGCACTCCAGTCTGGGTGACAGAGTGAGACTTCAACTCAAAAAAAAAAAGATAGTGCTCCTGTGTTGGATGCAGATATGTTTAGGATGGATGTTTCTTATTGATAGATTGAACTTTTTATCATTATGTAGTGTCCTTCTGTATCCTTTTAAATTTTTGATAGTTTAAAAGTTGTTTTGTCTGACATTAAGACTGTACTCCTGACTTCTATTGTGTTCTGTCCACCTGAAAATTTGTTTTTCATCCATAACTTTTAGTCTGTGAAAGTCCTTTGTACTGAGATGTGTTTCTTGGAGGCAGAAAATTGTTGACTCATTTTTTAAAATCCAGTTTTCCATTCTATGTCTTTTCAGTGGTGTATTTATTCTATTGATGTTCAAACTTATTATTGAGATGTGAGGATTTATCTCAGTCCTGAGGCTCTTATAAAGTTCTTTGTTGTTGTTGATATTACTGTTTGCTTATTTGTTTGTTGGTTTTCTTTTTATTTGGGAGTGAATAATTTGTGTTTTTTTAATTTTGCAGTCATGATGCTTGCTGTGCTGATATTCTGTTTTCCTAAATTTTGGGGAAGAACATGGTCATTCTTTATTTTCTTTCTTCTGTGCTTAATACTTTCTTACATGTCTCTTGTAGAATTGGTTTGGAAGCAGCATAAACTCTTAGTAATTGAATGTCTGGAAAGGGTTTTAATTATCCATCACTGATGAGTCTTAGCCTAGCTGAGTAGGAAATTCTTAGTTGGATTTGTTTATCCTTGAGAATTTTGAAGGTTGGGCTCCAGTCTTTTCTAGTCTGTAGTGTTTCTGAGATAAGTAGACTGCTATTGTACTTGGTCTTCCCCAATAGGTCCTCTGACCTTCTCTCTCCCTCAGCCTTTAGCATTTTTTCTTTTGTACCTACATTACATCTAGGAGTTGGTCTTCTGATTTGATGTCTTGGAAGCATCTCTGAATCTCTTGTGTTTGGATGATTGTGTCTCTGATGAGATGAGAGAAGTTTTCTTAGATAACTTCATGGAATGTTTGTTCCAAGGTGATCTTTGTCTCCATTTCTGCCTCAGGAATGCCGATCCAGAATAAGTTTGGCCTCTTAATACAACTGCACATTTCTTGTAGGTTTTGTTCTATCTGTTCAAGCTTCCTTTGAATGTTTTTAACAGATTGGAGTAGTTCCATTTTTCAGTCTTCAAGTTCTTGGATTCTTTCTTCTGATTGATTAATTATGCTTTCTGTGCTTGTTGGTTTATTTATTGTGTTTTCTGTATCCTTTATAGCTGTCATTTCAGCTATCAACTCTTATTCTTTTTCCTTGTTTTTCTTCATTTCTGTTCATCCACTCTATCAATACCTTGATACATGGATTTGTCGTTTGAGACCAGTTGTTCTAGGTGATCTTCATTGTTTGAGTTCTGAAGTCATATTCTCAAGCTCTGTTTCCAGACATCCGGGTGTACCTGTGCTCTTCCATAGATTTCTCTTCGTTTGTGATGGCTTTCCCTCCTTCTTTCCCCCTCTTCAATTCTATTGCTCAGTGATAAGGAGGATAGTTCTCTTTTCTGTTTGCTCAATCTCCTATTCTTCCTTAGGTAGAACCTATGGATTTATTCGGTGTTGAAACTGGGCTTGGGGTGGGGGGTTGTGCTGCCTTTCTGCAGTTATGAGATTTTGATTAAGGTGTTATGGGGGAAGCTGTGGTTCAGAAGTTACCTACAGATCGCGGAATCTGGCAACTGGTGTGTCGGCCTCCTGGAACGCACTTCCTACCACCTTTCAATATGTACATGTGGTGGGAGCATAGGCATGCCCCTGAAACCAAAATGAGATAAATAAAAGGAAAGGAACAAAAAAAGGAAGAAGGGAAATGAAAGGAAGGTGAAGAGAAAGAAGGAGAAGAAAGAAAACAGACATACAAGTGAACAGATAAACAAAGAAAGAAAAATAATCAAACAAAAAATAAAGATGCACTCTCCCTCTAATATACTCCTATGCAAAAAACAGAAGGAGATAAAGATAAAGGGACAAATCAAATCAGAAGACACACAGAAAAATGTATGTGGAAAGAGTGAGGAAAAAAATAGCCTCCTCTTGTGACTGTTTCTGGAACTTAATGTTCCTTTCCTTTTTTTTCAGAGAAATATATCCCCAACACCACTGCTTTGGCTTGCCACAGTAGGGAGCTGACTTCAGTTTCGAGACCCTTCCATCTGCTCTCAGCACTGACTGTTCAGGTTGCTTTCCATGTGTGTCAGACACCCCATGGACTGCTTGTGGAAGTGGGTGAATCAGATCAGGACTCACCCCAACTTGCCTGCTGCTAGGTCTCCCATCCAATTGCATGTGTCTGTTTTTGATACAATGTGGGGGTGGAGTGTCTGTCTAGTATTGTGTACTTGAAATACCTGTCTGGACAAATTATGTTTGATCCCTGGGTGGTGCGGAGATTGCCCCCTCAATCTCAGGATGTCGGCTGCTTGAAATTGGGCAAACTAGAGCAGGTCTCTGCCTGTTTCCAAGATAGAGAAAATTGCATCAAACCATGTCTTCTCCTCTGGTAGGGCTCAGCTTGAGAGTTCCTCCCCATGCTTTCTCCACAGTCCCTGCTGCCAGTGCCTGACCTGTTGCCACATGTGGTGAGGTGGGCCAGATGACAGGTGCCAGGTACTGAGAGACTGCTAATCTCTGCTGTCTTTTTCTGAGAGATGCCCCCAAGAATTTCAGATGTTTCTGTGCATGTGGGCACTGAATTCAGAGCAATGGTAAATTTCAGCTGTGTTTGCAGGGGATCCCCAGGTGCTTGATCCTGCATCTCTCCTCAGTCAGTCATTCACTCACCCACTTGCAAGCACAAACATGCATGCAGACCCATCCTTATGTACACTTACCCATGCATAGACTCACTTACTGCAACGAGCTTCATTACCATCTTGCCCTAGATCCTGAAACTGTGTGTTCTTATGTAGTATCTGACTTAAAAATTATATTTGAAATGACTCAAGGACCATATTCCCTTTTGTCTGTATATTTAAGAAAATTAATGAAGTCTAAATGAAAACATGACAAGATTCATATCACTAGACAGAGAGTTGTCAACAGCAGTGAAAACAGATCTGTGAGATAATATGTCATAGAAAGAGACTGGGGTTTGAATTCTAAGAGGCTTGCAAATGGATTACCACTTTGTTTCTGTGTTATTATTTTTTTTTTGTAATTCCTTAAACCCAAGTCTTTTCATCTGAAGAAATAAGATCATAACATTTACCACAGAGCTATACAGATTAAATATGTGTCTTTCACATAATAAGCAAATAACAAATAATATTTCTCTCACTTTTTATCATTATTTTTATTTTCATCTTTAGCATTATGTTCACTAGCAAATTGGTAACTTTACCAAAGCCTACAGTTTGGCTCTGAAGTTCTCACATTTACAGACTCCATTTTGTTATCATACTAAGATCCATTCTATCAAGAGTGGATTTAATTTAGCTGAAGTCTTTGAAAGACTTATGTATAACCCTGAATACCTGTTGGTTGATTTTCAACAATAACTGCAATTCTTACAAAAAAGAATTACTAGCATATCATCTCTCTAAGGGCATGGAACCATTGGAGTTAAATTTATAATCTCATAGTTGATGTCTTAACACATTGTCAGAAAAAGAAATGTCAATTATATAGCCCTTGTATGTAGTGACAACAGGATATCATGATATGACACATCTATCTCTGCAATGAAGATACATTTTTTCACAGATTAGTCTGTGAGTAAAGCACTATTTTTATTTTTAATATTAATTGGCAAAATTCTAGCTCTTGAGTCTTCTTTCTTTGGTCTCTGAAAGACAATATTTAAATAGCCCTTCTCTATGATGAATATAACATAATTAGCTAAGTTTTCACTTCTTATATTGCTATATAATTCACAAACTTATTTAGCCTCAGCTCACAATGATTAACATATTGGGTGTTCCAAATCTCTTGATGCTGAATATCAGATATGTTTGATTTCCTCCAAGAAGTGAGTAATTCCATCTATTGTGTAAAAAGTTTCTCTCAAAGAATCATATAATTTCAAATTTCTTGGTAACTATCACCTTGTTAAAATTATACCCTAGAAATTTCCCACATTAATAAGATTCTAAGAGAAGATATAAGCAAAATTTAACAAATATTTAACAAAATTATTAAACACCTGCTAATTACTCCAAACCTATTTATTGAATATCTTCCATGAATATGACACTGCTTATATGCTGAGGATAATGTAGAAGACGGTTCAGTCCCTGCCCTTAAGGAACTCAATGTCTGGAAGGTAAGCCTGAAAAGTGATTATAGGAAAATTTGAAATTGTAACAGGATAAGAACAAAATGCTAGGAGACTCCATATAGACAAGGCCTATACTCGAGTGGTCATAGTCCAAGACATTGTTTAAATTAATTAGACATAAATGGTGAGGTGGATTGTGGAGATGCTCAGAGATGAAGACATCAATTCCTACTTTTCTAATTGAGTAATTGAAACGTAGAATAACAAAGGAGGAGCATTGGGTGGGAAGGAAATTAATTCAGTTATTGACATAGCAAGTGTAAGGTAATTGCCAGCCATACAAGGAAAGTTCTCTCGTAGAAAGTTGAATATGTATATTGGGCATTCATTATATAACTGAAGATGAAGTTTAGAGGTAAGGAACATCTCTGTGGAGAATGGCGCTTCCATAAACTGTCTTGGAATATGTTAATATGTGTTCATGTTTTCAGTCAAATCTTGTATAATCAGTGACAATGTTAATATCAGAAATGTTCACCTGACCAATCTATATATCATGTTTTTTAAAAATAAAAACATTTGGCTGATGAATAGTATAATTTTTTCTGTTTTTCTTTTTAAAGTATATTTAATCAAAACCAGGAGGTGAGATGGGTTTATCTTTACAGGTAGTTTGCAATTCTAATAATTCTCAAAGTATTTTTTTATAAAATGCAAAAGTTTAGTAGTATAATGCATGCAAGAAATTTTTTCTGGAAATGAGAAGACTAATAACGCCAGCCCAGGCACTCACATAGATTATTGATAAAAAATATATAATAACACTTTTAAAGCATAATGTGATTGTAATGCTATTACCAATCTCCACTCTTTGCTTAATAGTGCACAGAAAAACATTAGTTAAATTGTTCAATAATATACATACATTCTAAAGGTATATAGTTGAAACAATATCTTATTAATAAACGTTCTATATTTACCAGTGTTGAAATTTTCACTTATAAAGTTAGTGAGTACCTAGGAAGGGAAGGGTGCTATTATTCTGTTTCAATATTTTTTTATAAACTACAGAACACTCTGAACACATTCTTCTATATGTCTGCAGCATATCTAAAACTTAATAAGTTTTAAGAATACAAAAGAAGCAGACATCATCTTTGCATTCTATTTTTTAAATGTATTTACCAATTTCATTAATCTTTCATTTTCTCATATTTACTTGTTGCATTCAATTTTAATAATATTACAAGGAAACTAAACCCAGAAAGTCCATATGCTCAGACTATGCCAGCCAGTTAATAGGCTGTTTTTCAGCTCTATTTAAATAACAACTCCTGAATCTTAAGACAATGAATGAAGCCTGAAATACAAAGACTGCTCCTATGTATACTTTAGTAAAGTTTGCATTCCAAAATCATTCCTTTGATAACTATTGAATAAACCCAATTTTTAATTGCATAAATGAAAAGTCATATAACTTAAGTGCAGGTTAAGTGAATATTAGATTCCATTTAAAATGGACTAGAGATAGAAATAAGCTTTTGGGGGCAGAGAAGTCATGTCTTACAGTGAAGAAATTAAAGGGAAAAAAGAATGTAAATAATGAAAAAACCCTAATAAACTATAAATAGACACATATTCATTTGAAATTATTTAAAATTTAAAAATTCTTTTTTCTGCAATCTCATTATAATATGTAAAATTTCCAGAGATTAACTCTGCAACCTCTATATGTGTGAACACCATTTTCTTTGCCAAAAGTTACACTGGTAGAATGATGGTCAAAGGAACACTTAGCACCAGCCTGAAATAAGAAATTTTATACACTTGATGTGAAAGATATTAGCTCCATATTTATGCTGACTTCAACCGAAACACCATGGCATAACAGTTAGTTATGCAGAAAAAATCTAGAGTTTTTGTAGAAAGCAGGTAAAAGCTTTTTAAAGAATGCTTTCTGGTTGTGGTCCATAATACACACAGATAGAAACTTTCTGCTATCCTCATATTTACTGTATGTGATAGTTACATGAATAATATATCCACATACCAGTTTTGGTTTGTTTTTTATTCACCATTTCTCCTATTTGACTACAAAATATTTAAGGACTCAAAGAATAAACTATCAATCTGTATATACTGAATGATGTACAGTAAAGATTATGATTACTTTGTAAATATTTGCTTAACCAACAGTAGAACTAATTTATTTATTTATTTGTTTGTTTGTTTGTTATTTATTTGAGTTGGAGTCTCACTCTGTCACCCAGACTGGAGTGCAGTGGCCACTGTCGGCCACTGCAACCTCGACCTGCTGGGCTCCAGCGATCTTTCCGCCGCAGCCTTCCAAGTAGCTGAAACCACAGGCGCGTGCTACCAAGCCCGGCTAAATTTTGACTTATTGTAGAGATGAGAACTAATTTCAAGATGACTATGGGTAGAAAATTCCAACATTTTTAATGCTTGATACCAAGAAGTCAATATTTTTACTGTATATAGAATGTATGTGACATGTAAAATGTGAGATTATGCCAAATTGCTTACATATAGAATTTATAAGCCACATACAATGTGAAAGTATTGTACCAAATTATGAAATAACTAACAGTCTTTGACCATCAGCATACGTCCTAGAAAATATGAGTCCAACCATAATGATACCACAGCCAATGAATAAAATTGTTATACTGTAAGGAGAAACATAAAAGAACAAGGTAATTTATCATATGAATAAACATAATTGGATCATTTGCAAAGTTCCCCAGCTTATCCAGAGACATCTTATCTCATAGGTTTTTCATACAAGTTAGTTTTTCATCAGTTTCTAATATTCCTTGAGAATGATGCATGGTCAGACAGAATTGGACCTCAGGATACAACCCTCATATCTAGTAAAAACAATAGTCAATATGTGGAACTCAAGCTTCCTAGAGACCTGCAATGAAATGATCTTGGTGAGTCAGTGGAATCTTGCCCCGAATGGCTGCTCCATCTTTGTGAATTTCATACTAAAATATGTTGTTACTTATTTCCAATGGTATCTATTTTATGGAACTTAGAATCAGAGAATAGATGTTATTATATTCTTCCTTGAATAGCATACTACCTTCAATAAGACATTTCATTATCAGTATCCAATTTTACAGGAAGCCATTCACAAGAATTTAATTTATGTTTTTCTAAACCCACCTTCCATTTATTGATTCATGCATAAGTATGCCCCAGGAAATATCACATATATTTCCAGCATATAAAGTGAGGTTTATTTTTAAATCTCTATTTCATAACATTTATTCTAAGTAATTCTGTAATATGGAGTTCTGTCAAATAATTAATTTTATAAATAATTTGCTATTTGAATAAGAGACATTAACCTCTAACTTAATCAATCTTATCTAGGGATGATTATGATGATACTAGAAGAAACTGGCAAGAGAGGGTGAATAAATTTAATCAAGATTTGGACATTGTTCCAGAGGTATTGCCTCACAAATTTAAGTGCTAAATGTTGCAGAAGAGGGGAAAAAAAGCCTTTTGTAGTTTATGCTAAATTTAAAAATTTCAGATATGTAGATAAAGATTTCAATATAAAAGACAAAAATATCAGAAGCAAAAACTCGATTTCTCAATCAACTCATTTTTTTAACTTTTAAATATTTTTATTTTAAAATTGTGGGGTACTATTCAGGGTTAGGTATACAAATATTCATTGTCCAGGTACCCTTGTTGATGAGGCATGCTCCTCCTTCCCCAGACACATTTCCACTACTGTCATTCCCACCTCCCCACTCTCCCCACGCCCTCACAATTTTCCACTACTATCAATCCTTTTCTTATAGTATTAGGATAGTTATTCAAGGTTCACTTCTGAGTGAGAACATGTGATACTCAATTCTTTGTTTCTGTGAAAGATCACTCAGTATTATAGACTCCCAACTCATCTTTGACAAAGTCATCAATAACAACCACTGGGGAGAAGAGACCTTATTCAGTAAATGGTGCTGGGAAAACTGTCTGACCATATGCTGAAGAATGAAACAGGACCTCTACCTAACACCATAACCTAAAATAAATTCTAAATGGATCAAAGATCTAAATGTAAAACTTCAAACTGTAAGAATCCTAGAAGAAAATGCAGGAAACACCCTTATGCATGTTGAAGTAGATAATCAATTCTTGAGCAAATCCCCAAAAGCGAATGTCATAAAAGATAAGATACACAAGTGAAACCTCATCAAACTTAATAGCTTTTGCACAAGAAATGCAATCATCAAGAGAGTGGGAAGACAACCCACAGGATGAGAAAAAATATTTGCCTACTGTGTACCTGACAAAGCCATAACATCCACGATATACAAGAAACTCAAATGAACTGAAAGAAAAAAAAAAACAACACAGTCCTATTAAAAAATGAGAAAGAGACATGAATAGACACTTCTCAAAAGAGGTCATACAAGCAACCAACAGATACACTAAAAAATACTCAGTCTCACAATCATGGGAGAAATGCAAATCAAAACTACATTGATATTCCACCGAACACCAGTAAGGTTGGCCATCATTAATAAATCAAGAAGCAACAGATGTTGACATGGGTGCAGAGAAAAAGGGTTGCTTCTACACTGTTGGTGGAAGTGCAAGCTAGTCCAAACTCTATGGAAAACAGTGTGGTGATTTCTAAAGGAAGTAGTAATTGAACTTTCCATATGACCCAGCAATCCCTCTTCTGAGAATATACCCAGTGGAACACAAATTGTTCTACAAAAAAGACTCCAGCACATGCATATTTATTGTTGCACTATTCAGAACAGCAAAAACATGGAACCAATCCTACAGTCCACTGAAAGTAGACTGGATAAAGAAAAAGTGGTACATATATACGATGGAATATTTCACAGTCATAAAGAAGGGCAAAATCTTGGACTTCACAGCAAATTGGGTGGAGCTGGAGACCATCATACTTAATGATGTATCACAGAAACAAAGAACCAAATACCACATGTTCTGACTAATAAGTGGGACCTGAATATTTATCATAATAGCCCAAGGGAGTGATTGACAGTTGTAAGACATGGCCAGATTTGGGGGAGGCACATGGCAACACAAAGGGTTTTCCTAAACCAGGGAAAATGAGAACCAGTTGGAGGCCCAAACTTGACCTACATGTAGATTATTTACGTACTAAATCCTCACTTGTACCCCACATCTTTATAATAAGATACAGTTAAAATATATACAAATATAAAGTTAACAGAAGAATATAACTTTTTAGTCATGAGATGGGAAAGTTTTCTTAAACATGACTAATAAAACCCCATATTTTTTAAAAGAAAATTTAAAGATTTGACTGCATTAAAATTATTTTCATTTATTTTCAAAGATAAGTACAATTGAATTTTTAATAGAAAGAAGATATTTGTGATAGCCACAAAAAAAAAAACATTAATTGTACAATATACAAGGTATTGTTTAAAATCAACAATAAGCTAAAATAATAGGTCAAACATGGTGGTTCACTCCTTTAATCGCAGCACTTTGGGAGACCAAGGCAAAGACTGCATAAGCCCAGGAGCTCAAAACGAGCCAGAGCAACATAACGAGATCCTGTCACTACAAAAAATAACAAAAAAATTATCCAAGCATGGTGGTGAGTCCCTGTACTCCCAGCTATTCAGGAGGCTGAAGCAAAAGGATTACTTGAGCCCAGGAGTTTGAGGCTGTGGTAAGCCATGATCATGGCACTGTGCTCCAGCCAGTGAGACAGAATAAGAATCTGATTCAAAATAAGAAAGATAAAATGATAGAAAGATGAAGAAGAAATTGTAATAGATAACTTGCAAAAGGAAATTTTATGACTAGCCGTATATGATGAGATGCTCAATTTTGGTAGTAGTTAGAAAAATATTCATTAATATGCCAATTTACAGACATGAGACTGGCTAAAGTTTTAAAAGTTGGGTAATGCCATTTATTGGGAAGATGTGGGAAATTGAGAACTCTCATGCATTTCTATCAGGGATGTAAATTGATATGGCCATTCCAGTAAGCAGTCTTCCAAATGTTACTTGTGAAATTAAATACATAGCTGCTCTAAGACTAAATTATATCAGCCCTGGGGATAATCCACACAGAAACTCTCTTTTCTATTGTAGCAAAATAAGCATATCATAAAAATTTTTATACTAATCCTTTTAAAGTGTACAGTTCAGCGGTATTAAGTACATTCACATTGTTGTGCAATTGTCACTACTATCGATCTCCAGAAAGTTTTCATATTTCTCCACTAAAACTTGGTACCTATTAACGCCCCAATCTCCCCTCCCTCCAGTCCCTGGCAACCACCATTCTATGTTCTGTGTCTATGAATCTGACTTCTAGGGGTGCCTTTTATAGGAGGAATCATAAATGTTTTCCTTTTGCGGCTACCTTATTTCACTAAACATAAAATCATTAACATCCATTCCTGCTGTATATGTGTCTAAAGTGTCTAACTTTTTAAGGTGAATAATATTTCATTGTGCATATATTTCAAATGTTATTTATTCACTTGCAGGCTCATGGGTTGTTTTAACTTTTTGATGACTGTAATCAATTCTAATATGAAAATGGGTATATAAACACTCAAATCTTGACTTCATTTCTTTTGGTTATAGTCAAAAGAAGAATCGGTGGGTCACTTTCTCTTATTCTTTTCTCTCTTTCTACCACTTAAGCTCCTGCTATTTCAAAAATCATAATTTCAACTACTCTCTTACTTTGACCTATAAACTCATGGAGATGACTCTAAATACTTACCAATAGTAACTCTTAACTTGATTTCTGTTTCTGTATTTCAGTCTGTCTGTGAGGTATTCATTTTTGGTGCCATAAAATCACCTTAGTCTACACTCTTAAAGTAAAATTATTTCATACCAGTGTCTCACTACTGAAATCGAAATTTCATCTTCTTTATGACTGTTAACCTAGTTTAGTACAGAGGTTGGAAAATCAAGACCCAGAAACCAAATCCAGCCTGCCACCTGTCTTCATACAGTGTGTAAGAAAAGAACTTTTGTTATAAGACAAAGAGTTAGAACAAATTGAGGGGAGAATAATTGCAAAGTCATATGTCATGTTTAATTTTTTGAGAAGCCATCATATAATTTTCCGCCATTTTACATATCCGTTGGCAATTTTTCTTGATTTCTTCAAATCCTTTCAAACTTTTTTTGTGTGTGTATTTTGTTTTGCTTCATAATAACCACCCTAAGGAGCTTGAAGGTATCTTATAATGGCTTTAATTTGCATTTTCCTAATAATAATGCTGACCCATTTATTGAAAAACTGTTCTTTTCTTATTAAATGGTATCGTCATCCATGTTTAAAACTATTTGACAGTGTAAGTGAGGGTTTATTTCTATGTTCTTTATTCTGTACCATTGATCTATATGCCTGTCTTTACGTCTGTACTCCATTGATTACCACAGCTTTGTTAAAGGTTTGAAAATAAGACTGTGTGAGACCTCCAACTTTGTTCTTGGTCAAGATTGTCTTGACTAATTTTGAACCCTTTGAAATTCCGCAAGAATCTTAGGTTGGACCATAAAGAAACTATTATAATAGTTGACTAGAGAAATTAAATGTGATCACTTCAGAACGTTTTGTAATTAAAAAAAAAAAGGTATTGTTGCCAACTTCAGTGTCTATTATAGGGGTATGATTAAGCACATATACAAGACACACACCATAGAAAACCGTATAACAGCAGGAAGCAATCAATTCGATACATAATTGACAACATGGGTGTATCTTAAAACAATTTTTAAAATATGCATAAATTTAGTAGAAAGAAATACTTTTTGCTTACATGGTTACATTGCAAAGTGGTGAAGTCTGGGCATTGTGTACCCAGTACCCGCACCTGTGCATATTGTACCCAATCTGTGACTTTTTATCCCTTCACCCCTTACCCCCTCCTTCTTGTAAGTCTCCAATATCTGCTATTTTATTCTTTAAGCCTTTGCAGATCCTTGGTTTAGCTTCCACTAATAAGTGAGAATATATGGTGTCTGGTTGCATGTGCCTTAGTTCACTTACAATGATGACATCAAATTCCAACCAAGTTGCTAAAAAAAGATATTATTTCATTCTATTTGATAGTTGAATAGCATCCCATAGTATATCTGTACCACATTTTCATCATTCACTGACCAGTTGATGGACATTTAGGTTGATACCACATCTTTGCAATGGCAAACTGGACTGTGATGGGCATGTGGATGCAGTTATCTTTTTTTACATTGCAAGTTCTGTTCCTTTGGTTAGATACCTAGTAGTGGGCTTGTTGGATTCAATGATAGAACGACTGTTAGTTTTTTGAGAATTATTCATACCAATTTCAATAACTTACATTTCCACAGTGTCAGTGTGTTTCCTTTTCTCCCCATCTGCGCCAGCATCTATTGTTATTTTTTTATATTTATTTATTTATTTATTATAAAGACGATTTTGACTTGTATAAGGTGGTATCTCATTGTGGTTTTAATTTGCATTTTCCTGATGATTAGTGATGTTGAACTTTTTAAAATATGTTTGCTGGTAATTTGTATATCTTCTTTGGAGACATAGTTCTTGTTGTTTGCCTGCTTTTTAATGCGGTTATTTGCTTTTTTCTTGCTGATTTGTTTGTTTTTGAAGATTCTGAATGTTAGTCCTTTGTCGTACGTATAGTTAGCAAATATCTTTTCCCATTCTGTAGGTTTCTTGTTTACTCTGTTGACTATTTCTGTTGCTGTGCAGAAGCTTTTTAATGTAAATAGTTCCATTTATTTATTTTTTGCTTTTGTTGCATTTGCTTTTGGGGTTTTAGCCATAAATTCTTTGCCTAGACCAATTTCCATAACAATTTTCCTTAGGTTATTTCCTAGAATTTTTATGATTTCAGGCCTGAAATTTAAGACTTTAATTCATCTTGAGTTATTTTTTGTAAATGGGGAGAGAAAGGGAACAAGTTTCATTTTTTCTTCTTGAAGCTATACAATTTTCTTAGCACCATTTGTTGAATGGGGTGTCCTTTCTCCATTGTATGTTATTGTCTGCTTTGTCAAAGATCAGCTAGTTGCCAGTACTTCAGTTTATTCTGGATTCTGTTCCATTGATCTATGTGTCATGTAACAGGACCATGCTGTTTTTGTTACTACAGCCTTGTAGTATAATTTGAAGTCAACTAATGTGATACCTCCGGCTTTATTTTTTTTTTCCTAAAGATGTTTTGGCTATTTGGACTCTTTTTTGGTTCCATATGAATTTGAGAATTTTTTTTCTAACTATGTAAAAAATGGCATTGGTAGTTTTATTGGACTTGCGTTGAATCTGTAGATGACTTTGGGTGATATGGTAATTTTAACAATGCTGATTCTTCTGATAAATAAGCATGGACTGTTTTCCCATTTGTTCGTGTCAACTGCAATATCTTTCTTCAGAGCTTTGTAGTTCTCCTCATAAAGATCTTTCCCTACCTTGGTTAAATATATCCCTAAATATGTTAGCTTTCTGGCTGCTATTGTAAATGAAATTAAGTTCTGGAATTGATTCTCAGCTTGATCATTTCTGGTGTAGAGCAGTGCTACTGATTTGTGTGTGTTAATTTTGTATCCTGAAACCTTCCCAAATTCATTGATCAAGTTGAAGAGTCTTTTGGTGGAATATTTAGTATTCTCTAGGTATAATTATATTGTCAGCATACGGAGATAGTTTAATTTCTTCTTTTCCAATTTGGATAAACTGCATTTCATTCTCTTCCCTGATTGTTCTGGTAGGATTTCCAGTACTATGTTAAATAGGAGTGGTGAAAGTGATCATCCTTGCCTTGTTCCAGTTTTAAGGGAAATGTGTTCAAGTTTTCTCCATTTAAGATAATATTGGCCATGGGTTTTTGTCATGAAGGGATGCTGGATTTTATCAAATGATTTTTCTGTGTCTATTGAAATGATCGTATAATTTTTGTTTTTAATTATGTTTATGTACTGGATAGTGTTTACTGACTTGTATGTTGAACCACCCTTGCATCCCTGGGATAAACCCACTTGGTTGTGGTGGGTTATCTTTTCAAGTGTTGTTGAATTAAGTTTTCTAATATTTTGTTGAGGATTTTTGCATCTATGTTCATTGATATTGAACTGTAGCTTTCTTTGTTTGTTGTACCTCTTCCTGGCTTTGGTCTCCGTAATCCATGCTTTGTAGAAAGAGTTAAGAGGAATTTCTTAATCTTCAATCTTGTAGAATAGCTTCAGTAAAATTGGTACCAGTTCTCCTTTGAAGATCTGGTAGAATTCAGCTGTGAGTCCATCGGGTCTCAGATATTTTTTGTTGTTGTTGGAAGACTTCTAATTACTGTTTCAATCTCACTACTCATTTATCTGTTTAAGAATTCTATTTCTTCCTGATTCCAGATTGGGGTTTTCATGTTTCTAAGAATTTATCTATTTCCTCCAGATTGTCCAGTGTATTTGCATAGAGGTATTCATAATAGTCTTGGATGATATTTTAAATTTCTCTTGTAGCAGTTGTAACGTCTCATGTTTCAATTCTCACTGAGCTAATTTGAGTCTTCTTTCCTTATTTCGTAATTAATCTAACTAGTGATCTATCAACTTTATCTTCTCAAAGAACCAAATTTTTGTTTTATTGATCCTTTGTATTTTTTGTATTTTAAGTTAATTTAATTCTTCTTTGATCTTCATTATTTCTGTTTTTCTGTTAGCTTTGGGTTTGTTTTGTTTTTCTTTTCTAGTTCCTTGTGGTGTGACATTAGGTTTTCAATATGTGATCTTACAGTCTTATTAAGTAGGTCTTCAGTACTATAAATTTTTCTCTGAGCACAACTTTGACTGTGTCCCAGAGGATATAACTTCTTTCATTGTTCTCATTCATTTAGACGATTTTTAAATTTCCATCTTGATTTTATTGAGGAGCAGACTGTTTAACTTCTATGTTTTTGTTTGGTTTTGCAAGTTTTTCTTGGAGTTTATTTCTAGTTTTATTTCACTGTGGAATGAGAAAGTATTTGATATAATTTGGAGTTTTTAAAAATGTATTGAGATTTCATTTGTGGCCTATCATATGGTCTATCTTGGAGAATGTTCCATGTGTTGATAAGAAAAATGTATATTCTGCACTTTTGAAATGAGATGTTTTGTAGATGTCTGTTAGCTTCACTTACCCTAGTGTCCAGCTTAACTCCAATGTTTCTTCATTGACTCTCTGCCTTGATGATATGTCTACTGCTGATAGTCTAGTGTCAAAGTCTCCCACTATTATTGTATTGCTGTATATAACTTTTGTAGGTCTAGTAGCATTTGTTTTATAAAACTTAGGGCTCTGGTATTAGGTTAACATGTATTTAAAATTGCTTGTCTTCTTATTTGATTGATTCCTTCATCATGAAATAATAAGCATGCTTTTTTCTGCTGTTAATTTAAAGCCTGCTTTATCTGAAAATGACTACTCCTGCTCGTCTGTGGTTTCCATTCACATGAATATTTTTTTCCCACCCCTTAGCTTTGAATTATAAAAGTCTTTATGTGTTAATTGGCCCTCTTGAAGGCAGCAGAATTTTTTTACTCATTCTGCTAGTCTATATTTTTTTAGTGGTGCATTGAGATCATTTACATTCAGAGTTAATGATGATATGTAAGGTTCTTTTCCATTCATCAGGCTGGTTGTTATCTGATTACCTTTTTTTCTGGCTGTTCGGTGTTTTTGTCTTGGTGTTCTACAAGGCCAATAAGCTGTAAGATTTCTAGTGTTTTTGTTCTGGAGTTATTCGTCCTTTTTTTCATCCTTTTTTTTTCTTGGTATTTAGAACTCCTTTGAGTATTTCTTGTAGAGCTGGTTTTGTGGAGACAAATACACTTAGCATTTGTTTGTCTGAGAAAGACTTCATTTCTCCTTCATTTATGAAATTTAGTTTTGCAGGATACATAATTCTTGGCTGATTATTATTCTGTGTGAGGAGATTGAAGATGGAGCCTCACTCCCTTCTTGCTTGTAAGATTTCTTCTGGGAAATCTGTTGATTTGATAGGCTTACCTTTGTAAGTTATTTTTTGCTTTTTTCTCACTGTTTCAAAATTCTTTCCTTCCTATTAACTTTACATAACTTACATAAGTCTTGGGATGAACTTTTAGCAATGAATCTTCTGGGGGGTCTTTGGGCTTCTTGTATTCAAATGTTTAAGCCCCTGACAAGGCCAGGGAAGTTTTCCTTTATTATTCTCTCAAATAGATTTTCTGAACCAGTTGTTTTTTCTTCTTCTTCAGGAACACCTATAATTCTTAGGTTTGGACATTTTCCAAAATCCCAAATTTTTTGGAGTCTCCTTCTCTTGATTTCTTGATTCTTTTTTCTTTATTCTTGTCTGATTGGGTTAATTTGAAAGCCTTGTCTTTAAGTTCTGAGATCTTTTCTTCTGTCTGTTCTAGTCTACTGTTAAACTGCTTTCATTTCCCTTTGTACTTCCTTAAATGACTCTTTCATTTCCAGCATTTGAGCTATTTTGCTTTGTTTTGTTTCTATCTGTTTGGAGAGTTTTTCATTCACGTACTGAATAGTTTTGCCTTTGTTTTTTAATTTCTTTATGTTGTTTTTCAACTATATCCTGAAGTTCATTGAATAATTTTATAATCAACTACTTAAATTCTATGTCTAGAATTTAAAGACCTCATTTTGGTAAGAGTCCATTGCTGAAGAGTTAATGTGGTCTTTTAATGGTACTAGAGAACTCTGTGTTTTCATGGTGTCAGAATTATTTTTTTCTGTTTTTTTCTTATTTGAGTTTAGCTGGGAGCTGACATAGGCACTATAGGTTCTCCTTGGTTATATATATAGCCTTGGTGTAGTGAATTTCTCCATTGCTAGCTGTGACAGTTCTGTGCTGGGCACCTGCATTGGCTCATGGTGTCCTGAGTGACCAGAGTGGCTTGGAAAGTGGTGCTAGCTGTGAGGGACCCAAGAAACTCAAAAAGCTATACTTGCTGTAAAAGAAGCATTCACCATATTTTATATATCCCTACCTCACATTCACTATATTTTATATATCCCTACCTCACGTTCATTATATTTTGTATATTCCTACCTCATGTTCATTGTATTTATGAATTCTTAGTACTTTAAATCCTACCTCAGACCCCATAGAATTAGGCACATGCCGGGTAGTGACTGATTGTGTAGTTATACAGTGTCTTAAGCAGTGTTTGTACTTAAAACTCTTGTTAAGCGATAAGCCCCTTCCAGACATTCCTTTGCTTAGACTGCAGTAGACTCTGTGGCACTAGCCACTCTCCTGGTGGGCTCTATGTTGGTTCAAACCCCTGGCTCCCATGCCAAAGTTAATTTACATGCAGTGACTGTGTAAACCTAGCTTATGTCTGCCCGTTTAGCCGTTTCCCGTCAATCACAGGCAACTAAGCTAGAGCCCGCGCAAACCAGGAAATAAACCTACCAATCCCAAGTGCCCCCATGCCCATTAGGAGAAATTACCCAATCATGTAAAAACAAGTTTAAAGTTCTTTCCCCTCCCTCTGTAACTGTGCATAAAAACTGCTTGCCATACTGGATCAGGGCTCTCGTCCCTGAAGCTGCTGCATCAGCTTCAAATGTGAGCCCAGACTCGAGCCTGAATAAAGACCCTCGTGTGTTTGCATCGGAGCTGGCTCTTTGGTGGTCTCTCGGATTTTGAATTTTGGGTTTAACAAGCTGGGGTCTGGCATCAGACCTCTCCCAAAACTGAGAGATTATATCAGATGTGATGGGCCGTGTTATTGACTTCTGCCCAGGAGGCGGTGACTGTGGGAGAAAGCTATCTGCCATGGTGTTGGCTGTGGGCTTCTGCCTTGACTGTGTTTCTCCATGAAGGTGCCCGCCCACCAAGGCAGGGGGCAGGGCTCTGAGGATTCCTCAAGTTATCAGTGTTTTGAGCATTTGTGGGGAGTGTAGGGGGAAAGGAACTCAAGCACTCCACCTGTGTGTACTCTTATCTACTCCAGTTTGGATTAAGAGGCAGTCCAGGCTCCCTAGGTAATGCTTTCTGCAGGGCCAGCACAAGAATTTACTTGTGGAATGAAAGGTTGCTATGGCCATGAGTCCCAACCATTTCCTGCCTTAACCTCAGGTAGATTGCTTTCCAAATGTCAAAGTGCAGCTGGCTTCAGGGCCTCAGGCATTCCAGCAGCCTGCCCAACCTGAAACTGTCTGCTGCTGCAGAGTTTACCCTTCATGCCCATCCCTTCCCAGGCTGGCAAAAAAGTAGCTGCCCGCAATGGTTCAGTTCCTGGGGTATGCTGGTTGGAGCTGTTTGGGGCTTTCTTTTTCCTGTACCACTTCATGTAGGCTTCAGCAGAGTCCAACAGTGGATAAGGCCGTCTTCCTTCAGGGCCTGGAGTCCTGCAAGGCTCAGGGGTCCCACCAAGTCCACAGCAGGAGCGCAGAATTCTTTTTTTTTTTTTGAGTTGGAGTCTCACTCGGTCACCCAGACTGGAGTGCAGTGGCCACTCCCGGCCACCGCAGCCTCAACCTGCTGGGTTCCAGCAATCCTTCTGCCTCAGCCTTCCCAGTAGCCAGAATTACAGGCATGCATTACCACGCCTGGCTGATTTTTTTGATTTATTGTAGAGATGAGATCTCGCTGCCCAGGCAGGTCTCGAATCTGCGGGCTCAGGCAATCCACTCACCTCAGCCTCCCAAAGGCGCGGGATTACAGGCTGAGCCACAGAGCCCAGCTCGCAGAATTCTTTAATTGCCCTCACCTCCACTGCGTCCAGAAGCTGCCAGTGATCTGTGCCATGAGAGCTTAAACTTTTTTTTTTACTAAAAAAGTAAAGCACTACTCTCTCATTCTAGATAGATATAGATAGATGATTAATGATAGAAGATGGAAGATAGATAGATAGATAGATAGAAATTGATATATCCAATGTCTGTCTCTTCATATCTATCTGTATATGTAAACAGATATATTGATGTCTACTTATCTATAAAGATAGGTATCGATATATATCTATATATCTATCTAGAACTAGAGAAAGAAAGAAGAAAATGGAGAAGAAAGGAGAAGAACTAAGATAAAACAAAACAAGAACCCCTTGGTGTTTTAAGAAAGTACCGTTTTTAAAAAAGACAGACTGAAGCAGAACATTGTCTTCACGTTCCCTTAATGAATATATAAGGCTTCGCATAACTGTAAAACTGGTTTATCTGAAACAAATTTAAGTGAGTCAAAATTTTTGTGCCCTGAAAGCTGTTGTTAGATGGATCAGAAAGTGGCTCACATGTTGACAAATATCTGAGGTTTTACAGGCAATTAAAGAGTTAGATAGGGTTGTTTTATGAATTTTGATAATGGAGATCGCAGAGGTTATGCTACGTTTTCTAGTATCATGTATTTGTAACATTAAGGCTTTAAATAAACTGAATTTATTTTGGAAAAAGAATAAAATGGTAAGACAACTTGTCTAGCATCACTTTAAGGAAGTCATTCTATAATATCATATGTATAGCTCACTATATGGAGTTAGAATACATTATACTCATACACATTTGTATATAAAGTATATGTATGCTTATGCATCATAAAAAATCGGATCCTAAAAATTGTATATAAATATTTAATATATGGTTATTTGGCTAAGTTAATTTAGTGTCTTTCACTTGCATCTGAAACAGTTTTGAATAACAGAAGTGTTATTAAATTTCCCTGAGATGATACCATAATAAAATATATTTTGTTTGTCATTTCTTCATCAGATCAACAAGAAAAAAGAAACTGTGAAAGTAATTAAAAGTCTATCGTATTAGTCTTAGACTTAGATAACTTTTCTTAAAGGACTTGCCAGTTGGCATTGCAGTGTTGCAGATGAGAAAACCAAGGTTCATTAGTGCTAAGTAACTCCCTGAAATCCCACTTTATGAAGAGAGCATCTAAATTTTATATTGAGCTCCATCTGTCTGCTTCTAAACTCATTCTTCATCCTCTAAACTTTGAGTCAGCAGACTTTTCTCTACAGGGTCAGATACTACATATTTTAAGCTTTGCATCCCACGTTGTCTCTGTCACAGCTCTGTCATTATAGAGCAAAGTGAACCTCAGACAACATGTAAAGGAATGAAACACAACATGACTGTGTTTCATTAAAATATTATTTATGGAGACAATTTGATTTTTATAAAATGTTCACATCATGAAATAATATTTGCCATTTATTTTTTTTAACTGTCTGAAATATAATGAATATTCTTTGCTTACACACTCTATGGCAGACTAGATTTGATTCCTGGGCCATGATTTCTCAACCTCTGTACTAAACGAGGTTAACAGTCACAAACAAGATGAGATTTCTATTTCAGTAGTGAAATGCTGGAATAAAATAATTGTACCTTAAGAATGTAGACTGAAGTGACTTTATCTATTTTTAGAAATAGATGCCTCTCAGACAGTCTGAATTTCAGAACCAGAACTCCAGGTAAGAGTTAATAATGGCAAATATTTATTTGAGAGTCATCCATATGAGGTTAGAGGTCAATGTGAAAGAGTAGTTGAAAATATGATTTTGAAAATAGCCACAGGTAGGTCGTGGAAGGGGAGAAAGGAACAAAAGAAAGTGACAGGTGTACAGGAATCCGTAAAAGGAATGATTCAAGATAAACAAATTCAAGGGATATAGGGAAGGAGATAGTTTCAGGGCAGGAAAAGATCAGCACTAATAACAAATCTTGGAGGACAAGGAAAAAATTCATGGATGCATTTAGCAACTAAATCATTCAACAATGACTTCTGAAAGAATATTCACCATAGAAAGGTTTGTGTGAAAGGTAGGTTACAGACACTGAAGTAGGAGAAAGAAATAGAATAATTAGAAACAATATTTTGAAAGGTAGACACCATATTTAAGTTATTGAGAAATGTGTGCTTAATATATGCATATTTTACCAAAGACTTTATGTTTGAAAAATAAGCATTGACAGCAGTAAATAACTGGAAGAGAGCATGTTCAAGTTCTCTATGTTGGGGTTTCTTTGAGTTTCTACCTATTCCATAGATTTTGTTCTCATGTAACTGCAACTTTTATTTTGGTGTATTTTAACATATGTGAGCATAGAGCATGAACATATGAACATAATTTGGAATGTGTGGTGACTCTACAATTCTTCCAACTTTAACTGACTTGCTGATTCAAATTCCAGCCTTTATGTCTCTCTGTATAAGAGAGATAATTGAATACACAGTCACTCTCGGGTTGATACACTCAAAGAAAGAGAAGTTGGAAAGACGGAAAAAAGGAATATGAAAACTGAAAGTCCTTCAACAGGAAATGCAATCTATGAATGTGGGTAACTTGTTTCTGATTTAGGGCGTCAAAGGAAAACATAACACACATATTGGAGAGACATTAATTGAAGGGTTATTCTAGAGGAGTCAGAAGGATTAAGAGAACACACAAGGTAGTTTTCAGAGTTCAGTGAGAACTTAGGGTACACAGGAGGCTCAGGGAAGCGCCAGTCATGAAAGGACATAATGACTGCTGAAGATCCAGCCTTGAAATTATAAAACATACTGTGTGATCATCTCCCCAGTAAATCCCTTGTAAACCTTTTGAACTCAGTGCAGTTTATCCAGTTTGGAGCAGTAACAGTATGTGTTATTCTCCTGGAGTCTTGAGAATAATGGAACGAGATGATTTTTTTTTTTTTTTTTGTCATCTGAGAAGAGTTACCAGTTCTTGGGCATTTAATGAAAATCTATCTATCTATCTATCTATCTATCTATCTATCTATCTATCTATCTATCTATCTATCTTTGAGTGCAACAAAATTGGCAGATGTTGCCTTTTCAGAGAACAGAAAATATTTTAACTCAATGATTAACTTAATTTGATTATAGCTCACTTTAACATATTGTGGTACACATGCATTCAGTTAGTTAGTTCCTGCATTAAAACGCATCCAGGATTTGCTATTTTGTGAAATATTCATGTGTTTTTCTATAGTCTTCAATAACCAAAATTGGCTATATCACATATGTATAGGCATCGTGTGCCAGAAATATTGTTTATAATAATCTTTCGTGACGGTTTCACAAAAGATGTGAAATCTGAGCTCAGTGTTAAGAATGCGAGAGTTTGGAAATGCAGAGTGACGGGATACATTCCAATTACAGGAGCATAGAGCATGACGCCTCACAACTATGTTAAGATGAAATAAGCAGGCTCTGAGAAAAGTCGTAATTGGAAATAAGGCAACAAGGACGCAGTCCTCAGGATTAATTGCTGTCTGGGGAAATACCATCCTATCTTCCATATCACATAAAAACAAACAAAACCCAACACTTTTTTCTCCCATTAGTTAATTTTAAAAGACCCTCCCTTATGGCTATAGGTGTGATGAAAGAAAGGTTATAATGGAAAATTAGTACATGGCATGGGTATCTGGTTCACTTGACTGTGCAGCTCACCTGTGACCTCTGGCTGTGCTCAGTGAGCTCTCTATGTCTCATCACATCTCGCAATAAGACGTTGCTGAACCTGCCTAGTATTATAACTTGACAGTCTGACAGAACCAAAGCCATGAACCACTTGTGGTCTCTTGGCATCAGGGGCTCTTTCTCTTCCACAACTCAATAGCATGACCATAATTCAATCTTGATTAGTATCTGCTGTCGGGTTTATGGCCTAATCTGGTATTTTAAGTGTATGGTGGTCCCTACCGTTATTTTTCCATTTAGGTTTACCATAAATCCATATGAAAACTTCTCCCAATACAGGCAGATATCATAGTTCAAGTGAAAGGGCTGATTGTACTGCAGCCTCACCCTACTCTAGAGGTCTTTCTGTTCTCTAGCTTCACCCTACTCTAGAGGCTTTACTCAAAGTCAATCGGTTTTCTTGTTTTTCAGTAAGTGGGACAGTAGAGTATTCCCCAGAGTGGAATGTGACACCTTCATAATCTAAGGAAATAGGTGAGTTTGTAGTTCTTCTTTAGTGATGGCAAGTGAAAGGTACACCTTCACGTTGCAGGCCGTGTCTCATAGCATTGGACCCTTTATATGTACTGATGTGGTAAGCCCTTGATTCTTCTATTCCAAGGGTTGCACGTGTTTTGCCAAGGCCTCCTGCATATTTGCCATGTTTTGCTCATTCAGTCAACTTGACTTGATATAGTTATCTAGCAGACTAGTGTGATGTTCTTGGAGACTTCCAGATGATCAGATATCTTTGGACTAGATTTTGACTTGTGTTAATGCCCAGTATTAGGTCTATTCTGGTTTATACTACAGGTGCATATAGGAGAAGGCATTTTACAATTATTAGGTTTAATGGAATATGAGCAAATTTTAATCAAGTTACAGTATTGCATGTTCAATTCTTCTACATTATTATCGATCTTTTTGTTGTTTTCTGTTCAAGTGCTGTTTGAAAATGGTATGTTCATATCTACAGTTATGAATATGGATGTATTCATTTTCCCTTTGTTTTGTCTATTTTTCTCTCTCTCTCTTTGAGACAGGATTTTGTTCTGTCTCACAGGCTCAGTGCAGTGGCACTGTCAGCTCACTGCAGCCTCAAAATCCCTGGCTCAAGCGATCCTTCTGCCTCAGCCTCCTGAGTGGCTGGGACTACAGGTGAGTGCCACCAGGCAGGGTCTTGTTACATTGCCCAGGCTGATCTTGAACTGCTGAACTCTGGCAGTCTTCCCATCTCAGTCTCCTGAAGCATCAGGATTATAGGCACGAGTCACAACACTTTACTGTCAATGTTTTCTCAATGTGTTTTGTAGTTCTGTTATTAGATCCATTGACATTTTGGATTTACATAACTTCTTGAAGATTAAGCACTGGATGATTCTGAAAGGTTCCTATTTATATCTTACAGTATTCTTTATCTTTAAGTCAAATTTGTCTGATAGTAATATAAGCATACCATATTGCTTATGCTTAGTGGTTTTTTGTATGTATTTCCATTCTTTTACATTCAGTCTAATTCTGTCTTTCTATTTAAAGTGCTAATCCCAAATAAAGACCACAAAATAGGTGGGTCTTGCTTTTTATCTAGTGTGACTATGTCTGTTCTTTAATTGGAATGATTAGGACACTTACATGTAATTTCATTATTTATGTAGTTTGGTTTGTCAACCATTTTGTAAAGTGTTTTTTAAGGGTACAGTTTTTTATTTTTTAATTTTCTCAATTTTCTACTTTATCTTTGACATTAAATATATTTTATTATTCTGACTTCTTTATAGACTGTTTAGCTGTTTCTCTTTAAATAAATTTAATTGTTTTCATAGAAATTATGGCATGCATCTTAATTTCTAAAGCTTGCTTATATTCAATATTGTACAATTATAGGTACAATGTTTACAGCAATGGTAAAATTCCATTTCTTTTTCATTCTTGGTGCTCTCATTTTCAGATATTTCATATTTGCTTATAAAATAAATCTTGCAAAGCCATGTTAAATTTTTTCCTTTAGGTAGTCACTTGATTTTTGAAAATTTGAAATTAAAAATGCATTTTAAGCTTATCCACACCTTTATCATTTCCTATGCATTTATTTTCTTCTGGAAAAATCTGTTTTCATCTGTTGTCATGTCTCTTCAATTTAATAAACTACTTCAACATTTCCTGAAATTCAGGTGAAATAATGACAATTTTCCCCAGCTGCAATGTATCTGATATGTTTTTAATTCTCTTCTATTTTTAAAAAAATATGCATTGCTTGTAGAATTTTAGGATGACACTTTCTTACATTCAGCATTTTAATGATGTTGATTCGTTGTCTTTTGCCTTCTCTGTTTCTGATTAGAAAACAGCAGTCCTTCATAATATTGTTTCTGTATTTCAAATGTGATTTTTATCTCTGTCTGCTTTTAAGATCTTCTCTGTATTTTTAGTTTACAGCAGTTTATCTATGGTGAGTCATATTATAGTGGTGTGATTTCTTTTGTATGTGTTCTTCTCAAAATTAAGACCTAATGAATATTGGCATAGAATTAGATGGATTTGTTTTTTAATTTAGAAAAATGTTAGCTATTATATTTTCAAATGTTTTCATTGACCATTTTCTCCATCTTCTCCTTCCAGGGCTTAAATAACACTATGTTATTTTAGATTAACCACAAGTCACTGGGACCCTGTTCAAAAATGTGCTTTCTTGTTTGTTTGTTTTTCAACATTTTTCCTGATTTTTTTATATTGAATAATTTCTATTGAATCTGTTTCAAGTGTAATATCTCTTTATTTTCTCAAATTTAATAAAGTCATCTTATAATTTTTTCACATATTATATTTTTTTCTATTCCCTAATTTTTATTTGGTTCTGTATATAATTGCTATTACCATACTGAGGTTCTTTCCCCTCTTTATAATCAGTCACTTTTTCCTTTAAGTCTTTAAACATATCAACAATAACTGCTTTAAGATTTTGTAATGCTAATTTCAACATTAACTTTATTACTTTTTAAAAAATGTATTAAGGGATCACATGTTTCTACGTCTTTGGATATCTACTAGTTTTTTAAAACTTGTATGACTTTTGTTGGGTCATATGTTGAAAGGAGCCTAACTGATATTATCTTTTTCAAAGTATTTTCACTCTTTTGGCAGGCAGTTAAGTTGCGGACAGGTCTCTTTGCTCCTGCCAGGCTTGCTTTTATTCTTCATTAGGGCAGATCTAGTTCATTTTAGAACTTGACCTGCAATCCCACGTGTTGGGAGGCAGAGGTGAGTGGATGGCCTGAGCCCGCGGGTTCGAGACCCGCCTGGGCACCTTGGCGAGACCTCATCTCTACAATAAGTCAAAAAATCAGCCGGGCTTGGTAGCGCATGCCTGTAATTCCGGCTACTGGGAAGGCTGAGGCGCAAGGATCGCCGGGGCCCAGCAGGTCGAGGCTGCGGTGGCCGGGAGCGGCCCCTGCCCTCCAGCCTGGGCTACAGAGGGAGACTCCAACTCAAAAAAAAACACAAATCTCACCCGATGCATGTGCAGCTAACCCTTGGCCAGGATCCACAATACATAGCCATACAGACTTCTGAATGGCTTTATCAGACAGCTGTCTCTTTTCCGTTATACGCCCTGCAAATCCGAGCTGCTTAAGCAGCCCACAACTCTATTTATATCTCAGCTTGTGAAAGTAGGGTTGTTTATCCTTGACCTCACTTCTCTGTGGCAGGCAAATGCTCATACTTGATCTTCTAGTTTTCAAAAAAATCAGCATGCCCTGGAATGCTTATTTTAAATGCTACACAACATTTCCTCAATTCTATAATCAGGGCTAACCAACACACCTCCAGATATATTCTCTTTGTTACAAATCTCAATAACCTTTAGCTAGTGCCTGGCTTTGCGTATAAGTATGTTCTTCCTTCATACTCTTTGTTTAGAGTAAGTTCCCTGACGGGAGACATATTTGTGATTGTGAAAAGGAGGGAGCGTGGGATTCAATTTTAGGAACTTCTGGGATTTCGTTTTAGAAATAGTGCTCCCCTTTTCTTGTTCTAGCTTACATCCTTTAGAAATTTTTCTAACCTCTCTAAGTATGAAATCTCAAATTTACAGAAGGTATCTGAAAACAACTACTTTTACAAGCTGGCATAAGGGTAAAGTATGATAATATATGTGAATGAAATTTTAACTAATAAAGGGTCCCTAAAAATATCAATTATAATTTTGTGGATTGACATTGCCTTTACAATACCCATCACTCTAAATCCTCTTAAGGTAAGATTTTTTTCTGTTTTTTCAACAGTGTTAATAAAATGTCTCTCCTTGGGATACTTAAATTTGTGCAAAATGTATGACACTAGGAGGAAACGGTTACTAGTAAAATAAATTTCATTTTGCTTTTACATTTAAAAAACTTGAAACTTCAAAACCAAATGCTGAATAACTAACTGAATATCCTTGAACTAGTGAAGAGTCAGGTATAAATTGGTAAAAGGCCACATTTTACATTTCTATAGTTCTGCTCATATACAAGAGCGATACATGATATTAAATGGCATTTTCTTTTGAATCTCTGTCATAAAATAGATTTTGCTGTTGTTGTTAATATAACTCCTTCTTCCACTACTCTCTATGCATAATAATAAGACCACTCTATGGTATGTTTGTAATATCTGGGGGCTCATAGCAGTATAATTCCAGTGAAATCCGAAAACTTTAAACCAGCCAAACTGAGGAAAAGAAACAAAACTGGGTGTTATAAGCAAATTTAATCCTTTCTTCATGTACCAGAGAACAAGGATACTTCGTCAATTACTTACCAAAGGGTTTTCTCGAAGGTTTGCTTCCCACGGTAATAAAATTACATCTTTAAAAGTTCATGTATTTTAAATGATATGTCTTATGTGGCTAAATTTATATAATGAATTTTTCTCATAACAACATAACAGCGGAGCATGGCTCCACTGAAAAAGAAAACTGGCTGCAGTTGATAGTAGCTATGTGGCAAACACATATTATAAAAAAAGTAATTAGGATGCCTCACAGGTTTAGTAAATACATTGACCTTGGTAGAATACAGTCAGAAGACAATTTTTGTTTTTCTACCATTTGGGCCTTCACATATGCTCTGTGAGATCTCTATTCCCTTTCCCTAGATGATATCTTTGACGGATAAATAGCTTTTCTATAAGTTCGGAGTATTAAAAGAGTGTCATTCTTCAGGATTAAGAAGTCTAGTGTAATCTAAATCAACACTGATCTCTCATACAATTCAAACGTGGCCCTCCAGTGCAGCTAAAAACTGACCAAATGCTTGGAAACCAGCAAAGGAAAAGAAGAATTTGAACATGCTGTCTCTCCATTCAACAGACTTTGTGAGGAAAGGAAGAAGAGAAAGAGGGATGAGAAGAAAATAAGCAAGATCTTTTCATTTAGTTAAGGCTGGTTATAATCATCTGGTAATTGCTGAGTCAAAGATTCAAAAGTTGGGTCTTTCATGCATGTGTAGATTCTTGGAGACTATTTCAGAGTAACCTTCATTTTCCACCACTCTGACGAGGATGATGCACTGTGTACCTGACCTCGTTCAAATACCCAATCTCCTCTTCCTAAATTACCCTTACCTCAATGTCTGGGCTCCTGTCAATATGACTCAGTCTCATCTGTTGCATCTGCAGGAGAAACACACACCCACACACACACCATCCTTCTCTTTCCAAAATCTCGAAGGGTAGACATTTCTACCATTACCTTCTCTCTTTCCTCTGCCATCATCAGATGAGTCAGTTAGCCATAATCCCTTTTTAGACTTTCAGGTAAAGTGAAAACATTCTTACAAGTGCCCTCAAAAATTGTCTGGCACTCAGCTGTAGCAGAACCAGTCTTTGCAATATCTTTAGCTTAGGAAGCATCCAGTCATAGTGTGAGTTACACATCTTTCAACTGTAGACAAGCCTGTCTCTCTGAGTGTTGTTCATTTTTTGTCCTTAGCTGAGACAAAGAAAAGCATATCCCTTCACTAACAGAAAGGAAAGGGAAGTGCACTAAGCTCCTGTATTTTATGGATTATCTTCTAGAAAACCTTTGGGCAAAACACTTCTGTTGTATCCTTGTATTATGTAGAGTGTGGATGTTTCCCAAGGGGAAAATTTGGCTTTCTCTGCAACCCTATGGACATATTTACAGCCACTCTTAATAACATGTAGGAACATTCTCAACAATTTGCTCAATTTCTCATTCTATTATACATGTATATGCAAGCTACCGTTTTGGTTTCTGTTTTCTGAATCAGAGATACATTTACCATAAAGTTAATAATGCTAAACCTTCTGGTTTCTTTCCAAGGCCCTGGATTGTATATGTGTATATGTATATGTGTAATTTTGTTTTCTTTTTCTTAATGATATTCCCCAAATTGTAAAAAAAAAAAAAAATTGAGATCCACAAAGCCTTGTTTTGCCTTTGTCTATAGTGATTTATTTGCAAAGTATTTAAGGACCAAAATTATTTAGTTTGCTCAAGTGCTGACACCAGACCTTATCTCTTATCAACCCCCTCCTACAACCTCTACCTATATTCTCCTTTAACCCTCAATGACAATGATGACCGAGTTGTTAGCTAAGAAGTCCTCTAGAAGCATTTAAAGTGGTTACTTAGCTTTACAAACGGTTGGACCATCACATTGGAGTTCGGTGAGTCCACTCCAACACCTCAAGCTAGGGAGTAAAATGGAGAGTTCTCACATAGCTTCTTTGAAGATTAGCCGGAAATGGGTCACTATTATCTATCTCTTCGTAGATGGGTGATAGAAAGAACATTGTGCCCAGAATTAAGGAGATGAGCAGAAATAAGGAGTCTCGTAGTGATGGTGGAGAAAGCACGTCATGTTCAGGGGTGCTTGGTCTTCTAAACCACAGGTTTCGTAGTAGAAAATGAAGATATGCCAGTCAGGGCATGCTAGGTTTTATGCTGGTGACTCCATGGCTTATTTCTCTCTCATGTTGAGAGTTGACAGTGTGCCCTGCTCATTATATTGCTGGAGATTCAGGCTTATAGACATCCTAATTTCAAAGAGAATTAGGGGGCTGTAATCATATCAATTGCGCAGGAGGCGGGGAGTCAGTAACAGTTGGTGAATAGTACTAATTACTACCTCAGGGGATAATGATAGTATCTACTCCATAGGGTTTTTGTGTGTATTTACTGAGATGATGCTGAGAAAGCACCAATAACGTAGCCAAGTGTTAGCTATTGATAATAGCAATAAGCAGTCTTATTTTCTTAACGGTCTTATTTTTTCTTAAAGAGGAAAATCATAACAGAACACATAATACACCACTTATCAAACTGGAACTCAGATAAAATTTAATTTCTTATTGGAAGTATCATCCCCAGGAATATTAACACCATTATAAATTCATTTTTGGCATCATTGGAGAAAGTTTTTAGACAGGTCTAGTGAATAACTTAATACGTACATCATATTTGTATGATTTAAGGCACTTTTTTAGTTTTAACATTTTAATATTTCTCAATCTATGTTATATTTTATAATCAACTATAGGTATATAAACATGACATACTTTTGCATTTAAAAAAATTGTTGTTTAAGAACTGCTCATAAATGATTTGCATATCTTAAAAATGTTGGTATTCTAAACACAAGAAAGAAATGTGAGTTTAAAAAAATGAGTACAATATCAAAAGAAATGAAATAATGTTCACCACAATGATTCTCATGAAAAGGCAAACCTCTGAAGGGTTAGGACTTCAGAAGTATAGCTATTTGTGCTCAATCACTCTTCCCCCTCGTGTTATTATATCAAAATTCTTTGTCTGCCTCTCCAGAAATGTGAATGCAAAGATGGTTATTTTTGCCGTACTGAGAAATGATTCCTGGCAGAATTTTTTTAAAAGGTAGCTATTGCATTCTGAATCATTAGCTGACAGCAATACAACTTAGAACATAGCAAAGAAACAGCTTTCTCTCACTGGTGTGCAAAGGGAGAACAGCAGGAATTTCCACATGCAGCGTCAGTCTAGGTAAATGACATCTGCTATGAAATTGTGTCTGTGCCCAAGACAGCCCTTCATGGACGCAAGCACACCTCCGCTACAGAAGGCGGTTGCTTTATACAGCAGCAGGGTTGCCAGCAACAACAGAATCAATAACAGCAGCAATTTATAAATCACATCAAATTAAGCCGACCAACCTTGTGGCTGACTCAGAAGCATTCTTTAATGCTTCCTAGTATAAGTTTTCTGACTATTAGTTGATTGAGGAAACACTGAAAGGGCCGTCATGCTTAAAGACAAGTCAAATGCAAAATGATTTATTGTGCTTCGGCAGCCTTTCGTTTAACCTGATAGGTCCCAAGGCAATCAATCTGCTATGCAGGCAAGAGGACGGCTGGGTCCCTCCACCTCATGGTGGCTAGCGAGTGGGAGGTCTTGTCACTCTGTAAGTTCCACGAGTCTTCTGCTGCCTCGCTGGGTAATAAATGTTTCTCACCATCTAAGTAAGTCTTAACCCTAGGACAATGGGTCTCAAATTTTATTGTACACAGAATTATTCTGAGAATTGGTTAAACTTCCGTGGCTCTACCTCTGGGCATTCCAATTCCTAGGTACTGAAGTTGAGTCTCCCAGAGAATGGCAAGTGGACTCCTCCTCATTAAACAACACCCCAAGAACTGAGGTATTGATTTCTAAATATAGGTTTCACATGATGTTCACTGACATTACAAACACTACCCCAAGAATTGATGCATTGATTTCTAATATAAATTTCACATGATGTTCGTTGACATTGCACCCATTTTGGACCTACTCTTGGAAGGCCACGGGACTCTGTGAGAATAAGTATTGGTATTTTAAAACAATGCAGAATGAGTCTGATGCAGCCTTTATAAGGGATCATAAAAATTATACTACATGATAGTAGCAGATTGTACAATTACAGTCACGTGCTGCTTCCTGATGAACATATGTTCCGAGAAATGCATAATTAGGCCATTCTGTGATGGGAACAGCACAGAGTATATGTACACACATCTAGATGGCATAGCCTACGACGTACCTAGGCTCTATGGTGTGGCTTATTGTTCCTACTCGACAAACCTGCACGGCATCTTACTGTGCTGAATATTGTAGGCAACTGTAACACAATAAGGATTTGTGTATTTAAACATATCTAGACATAGAAAAAGTAGAATCAAAACATGGCATTATATTCTTATGGGACCACCACCATATTGCACATTATCATTAATAAAATTCCATCATGCAGCACACGACTGTACCTAGCAAAAGATTTTTAAAGGTATGCGTTATGTGACATGAGCCATAATAGAACAAGTCAGAAGACCAGTCAACACCACTAAGGACTTACTATTCTCTCTTAATATTGGTTGGCAGTCTTATGCATAATTAAAAACCACGGTGTTAAGGAACAGTATTACCTGGGTTTGAGACAATATGGTTCACTTTCCAGTGTTGTGCAATTGAGCAGAAGCTGTCTCTCTGTTTTATTTTCTTTATGTGTAGCATGGGTAAGATAAAGTCATTGTGAGTGTTAAGAGTGTTAACCAAGAGAAGCATTTGCACCATACTTGTCACAGAGCATATGTTCAATAATTGTTAGCTGTTAGTATTGCTGAGTGCCAGACACATGATGGCATGATTGAATTCTCACAGTCCTATAAAGTAGAAATCATTAATATCTCCTTTGCACAGATAAGAAAATTGAGATACAGAGAGGTCACCTCACCGGTCCAAAATCACATAGCCAATAGTACTATGGTTTTTATGCACTTTGCTACTACTCTGAATGTAGAGCTGAAGGCTATCTTCGGACTTCTTAAATCCATCCTTTGTCTTCTTCAAGGTCGCTTAGTGGGTTATTGGTGGTGTGGCCAAAGGTTAGTAGTTGGAAGTGGCTGCATGTGGCTTGGAGAGAGGCAGAGGAGGTTCCTCTTCCAGTGTAACTCAACTGTGGTCAAGTCACTTAGCCTTTCTATGACTCGGCATGTAAATACGCAAAAAACAAAAAATTAGAATGATAATGCATGCCTCATTAGTATTTTCTACAGATTAAATAACAGGGAGTGAATTATCTCGTATGTGCTCAATAAATATTGATTGACTTCTAATTCTTTTTTTTCTTTTTTTATTATAAAGATGTGGGATACAATTCAGGGCTAGGTATACAAACGTTGATTATGCAGGGACCCTTGTTGATGAGGTGTGCCTCTCCCTCCCCAGCAGCTTCCCTCAACTGCCAATCCCACCCCCCTTCCCCTGGCAGTTTCCCACCACTGCCATTCCCTTTCTTATAGTATTATGATAATGGTTCAAGGTCTGCTGAGTGAGAACATATGGCACTCTGTTCTTTGTCTCTGTGGTACATGACTGAGTATGATGGTCTCTAAATCCATCCAAGTTACTGTGAAGTCCATATGTTCATCCTTCTTTATTACTGTGTAATACTCCTTTGTGTATATGTGCCACATTTTTTTAATCTGACTTCTAATTCTGCCTAACAAGATTAGCAAAATGTGCAAGTCCTGTACTAGGTGAAGTAGAGAATATAAACATAAAAGATGAAGCATAATGTCAAACACAATTTTTGTTTTATACTCATCATTTCATATTGATAAGCAGGAGTAGACTCCTGACACCTCCAAGACTTTACATAAAGTCATGCTCCCCCAAAGGACAGTTGGGTCATGACAAGGCAATGAACGTGACTGGAGCCAATCAGATTCTCCCCTCTAGAATCTGGAATTCAATTCAATGCTAATTATTTGAATTAATTAAGGAGAAGTTAATTATAAAATTAGAGCCAGCCATATACACAGAAAAACAGATAAATCGGATTAACAGACAACAGTAAAGTGAAACAATTTGACAGAGAGAAGCAGATTGAGAATTCATTTGGCAGTAGAGAGAGATAAGTTTAAAATATCTACTTGGGTTCTTGACAGCGTGCAGGATATTCTTTCCACCTATCTGGAGACCTAGGAGATTATCTTATACTTGGATTTTCTGAGTTTGCAGAATGACTTTGTCATAACTTCCATTTCATACTTAAGCTTGTTTGAAGTGAGTTTCCAGGCTTTGATAGAAAATAATTTTGACTAAGATACTGAGGTAGGAAGAAGAGGAGAAAAGTTATATATAATGTCAAAGTATTTCATTTGACACTAAAACAGTCATCAAATACAGGGATTATTAGTCACAGTTTAGTGGTGAGGAAATTGCAGTTTAAAGCACACAAGTTGCCTAAGATCAAAACTGTAGTAGATGATAGGAACACAGGTCTCTGAGTCACAAACTCCCATTTTCAACACTATCGTAGCACACTTTTAAAAATTCTTATACCATATAAAAGATGCACTGAAATGAATAATTCAAGGTCATTTGGGGAGCTGAGGGTGAACAAAGCTCAAAGTATGTAGAAATGGTACAATAAGAATCTTAGCCAATAAAGAACATTTTACAATATGAGGTTTATGGTTTTTTTAAAGTCTAAAAATAAAAATGAAGCAAACCATTTAGCAAGTATATGACTGAAATTTAGAGATCTAGGACGAAAATTTTCTGGTCTCCATGTTGTTTCCATCAGAGATTTTACTTTGTTTAGTTTTACTAGAAAAAAAATCAGACATATGCGCAACTGTAGATTTAACTAAATACTTGGACAAGTTCAAAGTCCTTTTGTTTCTTTTTGTAATGATAAATGGTGAGAAAGAAAGCACCACCCAGGTGTGAGGGGTTTGTTTTTTCTTTCTTTTTTGCTGTTGTTTTGTTCTTTTCTTTTTTCTAAATTAGATGTGTCTTAAAAACAAGCTAGGATGGCGGGTCAATTCAGGATAGTTTATTACACTGTAATAGTGAAGATCATTTTCCATGAGGACATATTGCTCATTTTCTGGGGAAAAGCTTTGAATATCATGCATGGCACACACTGTTTGGGAGCTGGCAGGCTAGAGTGTCAGGGAAGGAACACAAGGCCAGAAGTGAGGGCGTCTTCATCTTGCTGCTCCTAACCGTGAGCTTAGGTGGAAAGCTGAGCTTCTGAGTCTCCATCTTTGTGAGGCAGATGTAATAAAGGTAGCAATTGTACTTACTTTGCAGGAAGTGGGAGAGTTTTTCAGATAATTCAGATAAAATTCTTACTATGCAATGATGCTCTATGATGCAATGGTGAGGCACACAGGGCTTACAGCCAGAATGACTCGATTCAAATCCTAGTCTTAACTGAGAGACCTTGATCAAGCTGTGCAACATTGCATGGGGTAGCCTTGCAGACTACAGAACCTTGATTTTGTGAAATGAAGGCAATCTTAATACCCATATTAAAGTGTTGTTTTGAGAGTTAAATGATAACAACCCACTCAAGGAACTTAAAAATGACTGACATGTTATAATATTTGCAACCACCACTGCCAAGGGAGTTAGATACAAATTTGGTGCCATATTGGTGCCCAGTGATATATGATTACCTCTTCCCTGACCAAGGTTTGGGGAACGAAGGAGGGATTGGTAAGAACAGAGACAATTGTCAGAATCAGAGAACGTGTGTAGGTCAGTCCTTGGAAATGGAAAGCAACAAGTGGAAGAAAAAATGTTTGAATAGGAGGATATGCCCAGAATAGTAAAAGTTTTTGTTGGCCGGGCTCGGTGGCTCAGCCTGTGCTCCCAGCACTTCAGGAGGCCGAGGCCGGCGGATTGCCTGAACCCGCAGGTTCGAGACCAGCCCGGGCAACTTGGTGAGACCACGTCCCTAAAATAAATAAAAAATTAGCTGGGCACGGAAACACGTGCCTAGAGTTCAGGCTACTTGGAGGGCTGAGGCGGAAGCATCGTCAGAGAACAGCAGATCCACACTGGGGTGGCCGTGAGCATGCCACTGCAGTCAGCCTGGGCGACAGAGTGAAACTCCTACTCAAAAAAAAGGGGTTTTTTTTGGGTTTTACTTTGAGTTGGAGTCTCACTCTGTCACCCAGACTGGAGTGCAGTGGCCGCTCCCGGTCACCGCAGCCTCGGC
>NW_007260583.1:130164-255713 GCF_000164805.1 Carlito syrichta | reverse complement strand
ACCCGCGGGCTCAGGCCATCCACTCACCTCAGCCTCCCAAAGGCGCGGGATGACAGGCTGAGCCACTGAGCCCGGCTAAAAAAAAGTTTTTGTTGATATTAGCCTGTGCAAGAATAAAAGGGGCTTCTAGGGGCAGTAGTCCTCGTATAGTCATGGGGAAGGATTGCTACCCTGATGCCCTGATAACCTCTCAGACATAAAAAAATAAAGCCTTGGGCGAGCAGACAGGTCAACTAATTTCCAGGTGTCATTATTTCTAATAATCTTAGAAGCAAGGAGAGAGGCAAGCATAGCAGTGCGCCCATGCAGTCCCAGCTACTTGGGAGGCTAATGCAGGAGGAGCCCTTGAATTCATGAGTTTGAGGGCCCGCCTAAGCAATACAGAAAGATCCTATCACAAAAGAAGCATAGGGAAGAAAAAATCTAACGTGAAATGTGGCCCAAATCATAGAAAATGATTTAATTAATATTTCAAATAAAAGCAGATCAAATTTCTAAAACATGGTGAGCAAAAAAATCTCATCTTCAAGGAGTTGGTGGGAAGTAGACCATCAAGGGATTTCAGGGAGCTCAAAGCACAAGGAATAATTGGGAAAATATAGTTGTTCATCCATCATGAAGTGGATAGTAGTTTAACAGAATAACACACACTGAAGCCAGATAGCTTCAGCTGAAGACTCTGAGCAACCTCAGGTAAGCTAGTTCAGCTTTGTGATCTCTGGCTTATTCATCTACAAAATGTGTGTGTGTGTGTGTGTGTGTGTGTGTGTGTGTGTGTGTGTGTGACACACATATATACATTCAGTGAGTAGATTTTTGGTTAAATGAATCAATATATATAAAGAACTGAGTCAAGTGTCCAAAACATAGTATGCCTTACATACATCAATTTCTTTCATCTTTGTCAAGTGCTTTTGACATTGAACTATTAAATGAAGGCAAAGAAAAATCCCATTAACTGGGAGCAGGAAGACACCAGTCTCTCTCAGGTCTCAGAGTGCATCCAATGGGTCTTAACTGCCCAAGACTTGACTCCGTGAAGCAACGGTGCCCTGCTGTGCTGATGCAGGCTATAGCATCTGTAGAGTGTGTCTGTGACCCTCATCTACCGGTGTGCCTTGCAGCAGTCTCCGTCAGCGCTGGGGTGGCTGCAAGAAGTCCTTTTTCCTCTCCTAGGCTCTTTCCAGCACGGTTGCTATGGGGAAAATGTCTCCGTCCTTTCCACCGCCTGACTGACGGCTTCTTATTGCCTTAACTCTTGCTGCTCACATTCCCAAAATGTTCGATCATCACAAACCACAGAGAAACATTTTGATGTACAGCGGATATGTACGGTAATTTCACTGAGTGGCATTTGCACAGCAGCACGGCGCTCCTGTCGCTAAATAATACATCACTTTCCATTTCATATATTGAGGCAGAGGAATCAGAAATGGGGAAAGAAAAAATTCTGTTCACTTGTTTCCATTGTAGACATTGCGTCCTCCCATGTGCTGCTGAGTATTGCATATGTTTTCAGATGAATACACAAAATGTGGGGTTTAGTATTTCTTTGAGATGGTTGTACAAAATGTATTCATGAAGCTGCCAGGAGAGACTGCAGGGTATGTCTTGATACATTGAGGTAGGACACTTCGATGATGAGAATACTTCCCAGGCAGGTATCCTCCCACATGACTGGCAGATTGTTAGCATAAGTGTCAGCACTTTTATTCAGGCACTCATGGCAGCATCACTAATTGGCCATGACATGCTTTTAGACTGGATCCAGAGTCATCTGGAGTAGAAGAATGCCTTCCTCATACAGTGCCCAGGGAGGCTCTATCAAACATTGTTCTCAGAGTGAAATGTCTTTGCTACATCTGACCCACACAGTTGGAGGATGTGGAGGAACGCGGGGGGCCTGCAGGGGTGGCTGAGGTCAGACAGCAACAGTTACGCACTCATAATTTTCTCTTTTAAAAAAGTAGACAGGCCAGGCTCGGTGGCTCAGCCTGTAATCCCAGCACTTTGGGAGGCCGAGGTGAGTGGATTGCCTGAGCCTGTGCATTCGAGATCAGCCAGGGCAACTCAGTGAGACCTCGTCTCTACAATAAATAAAAAATTAGCTGGGCATGGTAGCACGTACCTGTAGTTCCAGCTACTTGGAAGCCTGAGGCAGAAGGATCGCTGGAGCCAATTGGTCAATGCTGGGGTGACCGTGAGCATGTCACTGCACTCCAGTCTGGATGACAGAGACTCCAACTCAAAAAAAAAAAATAGACAGACATTTCAAATCCATAGAACTAATATACATCTATATAGCTTCATTTTGATACACTGTGGTCAATTTCCCGACAATTCTACTATATGTTACCTAACTTAATTAACAACTTTATTGAGTGCTTATAATATTTGATGTTAATAAAACACCTGCTAGACTGACCCCTCCTTCTAAACCTCAAAATCCAGATTCAATTATTCAGTGAACACAGTTTCTTATTTGGACTGCCACACCAAACCTCTCAAGTTGCTGAGATCACCGTGTGTTGGCACATCTATCTAAATTTGTATCAGAGTAAATTAGCATGTTTTTAATTCAACTCTTACTGTTGATCATTGCAGTAGCTTAGACCCTAGAGTTCAGAAAGAGTTAGTTCCTAGAATTTGTTTAGACTTACAAATCTCAACTGACTTTTAAAATTTTTCTTGGCCGTGGGCCGTTGCCATCATCCCTGTGTATCGGTTAATTCATATGTAAAATGGAAATTGTAATGGAACATATCTTTTAAGATCTTAGAAATGTTAAGTGACTTCATGTATCTAAAGGTTTCGAGCAGTTTCTAAGCACAGCCCCATGCACAACTCAAGTTGATGACTAATTGCCCAAAATGTGGCAGTCTGTAGAAGCCTCTAAATAAACAGAGAGCAATCTTTGCTCTCAGAATGCTCCCAGGGGAGGAAGAGTTCGCAGTCTATCACAAAGAAGTGTGCTTATTTTTTATAATCACTTGAGAAAGAAAAGCATGTGGGCCTGGAGGAAAACCAATTTATTCTCAGGCGAGGGACAAGACTTGAGCAGAAACTGGAAAATAAGCTTAATAGGTGAATGAGAAAGCTCCTAGCAAGGATGACACCAGCAGCATGAAGATCTGAGCATGAACTTAAAGTATGAGGGAAGGAGAATACGAGAAGAAGCTGGAAAACGAGTCGGCAGTTTGACGTGGGCACACATGTGCATGTTTGCACTTCATTCGTTTCTGTCTTGCGCTATTGGTTTTTAACAAAAGCCACTGAAAATCCTGCCTGCAAAGATGTGAAGTATCATCACAGATCCTTTTAGACAACAATGCCGAGCCCTTAACGCCTTTGTGGGAGTTGACAGTCAGCTGAGATCCCTAAAGTGACTGTAGCCCTGGCAATGGAGCATGAAGGAAAGAGGCAGTGTGCAATCAGAACAAGGGTGGGTGCGAGGATGAGATCAGGGCCTGTCTACCTCGTGGCCATTTCTGATGACACTTCCACATTGTTTGCAGTGATCTTATGCTATTTTTACAAATATTACTTAAGCGCTTTCTTTACATGTCTTAGCTTATATATTTTCTCTCATCTTAAATAATAATGTCAGTGAATTGGAAAGGCACACGCTGGTTACAGTTTTCTAACCTATTAAGATAAATATTTTAAATAAATTTTAAAACTACGTCGCTGCCACTAAGATTGTATCATTTATCCCCACGTGGTACACGAACCCCATTTTAGAGAGAAATGTCCCTGCCCAGTCATGTGAAAAGATCCTGGTTTAAAGATACTGACATGTGCACCAGTCTGACCCAGTCCACACATAAAGTTTCTCAGAAGCCACTGATTTCTGAAAAGTCATTAGGCACACTGAGGATATCGTGCAAAAACAAACACTAGCAGGAATGAGGACAAAAGGGAAATACAGTGGGTGGGTATCGTCATGCACGGTTGTCACCTATGCTTAGTGCTGTGAGGAATTAGGGGGTTTTAACTCACAGCCTGGTGGAAAGAGGTGGGGAGGTGAGTTGGCATTATGAATAGCCACCCAGCCTTACTAAAAAGGGGCAAGATATGTGTTCCAAGAGACATCCAACGAGAGTATCGTAAGGGACCAGAAGAGGACAAAATCACATTTGGTTGAGAGTGTCAGGAAACCAGGACTATAAAGAAGCCTCCATTTTTGCTGGACATGAAAGGGCAGTGTGGTTTGAAATAGGTAGAGCAAGAAAAGAAATAGGAAGATGCAAAAAGTTGAGTGTCTGACTGTATACACGAGAAGTGGCTGTGGCACTAGGAAACCCAGCAGATGAGAGCTATCAGGCTTCCAAAGTGCATGTTATCATCAATGTAGGTCCAAGTCCCTCCCTGCCCTCACCTGCCTTGTCCCTCGATGAGCTGATCTGTATGGCCGCACCAACAGGCTCTCTTGCCCTTTGATATCCGGTTGGGTTTGGCAAGTAGTAACCAGTGTCAAGTGAGCAAGTGGGAGGAGGTTAGTTTCTTATTTTTTTTCCTGTCCAGCTGTATCTCTCTACAGAAGCTCTGAGCTCATGACAGGCAGCCATCTCTGTAGAGCTACCCGCTCCTGGGAACCACTTCTCTTTCTCTTGTTCCTTCAGATAGGTGTGGAAGCGGTTGATAGCCTCAATATTTCCCTAAGCTCTTCCAGTTTATTTTTTAAACTCTCCTCATTGACTTTGTTGAAGAATGGCATCTCCTTTCTTTTGGGACAGCAACCAATAGGATGAAGGCAAAGAATCCAATGAATCCAAATTAAATATAACAGTACCAAAGGGGTATTCTCTGTTTTTGTAAAGCATCACACACTCAGTCCTTTCGGGCAATATTCCACAGGAACTGAAGGACAGTGTGAAATACATCTCTGATTTTTGTGCACCCAGAGCATCTGGGTCCATGAGACGGAGCCAATCTATTTCAGATCTCCACATTCCTGAGAGGCACTATGGTATGCACACTAAGACTTTAAAATCTGATTGGCAGTAGTGGGAAACTGCCGGGGGTGGGGGGTGGGATTGGCAGTTGAGGGAAGCTGCTAGGGGAAGGAGGGGCACACCTCATCCACAAGGGTACCTGCATAATCAGCGTTTGTATACCTAACCCTGAGTTGTACCCCACATCTTTAAAATAAAATAAATTTTAAAAATAAATAAAAATACAATAAAATAAAATAAATGTTAAAAGGCCTCAAAATCTACCAGCTGTGCCTGGATTCAAATGCTCTCTCTGCTTCTTACTAACTATATGATTTAAGCAAAATCTCTTCTATGCTTTGTGCCTTGGTTTACCCATCTTAAAAATTAGGTTAATTTTAGTACTACAGAGTTTTTGTGAGGATTAAATGAATTGATAACAGGAAAGTATGCCCAATAAGTGCTATATAAATGTTGGCTATTATTGTTATTATTAGATATAATAGTATCTTAATGAATCCTTTAATTTGAGGATGTTTGAAGCCTGTAAGGAGTTTTTTTAAACACACTCAACTTATTCAACGAAATGAAGCCAAATGTACAATTTGGTTTATATATGATGATCATAAAGTTTTCAGAAGGCACATAATGTCTTGTAAAAGAGAGCTTCAGAAGGTACTTTCTCCTTTGTTGTTACAGTGTAAATGCTTGTGTTCCCTCAGAATTCGTACTGAAATCCTAACTCTCAAGGTGATAGTATTAGGATGTAGGGCCTTTGGGGGAAAATTAGGCCGTGGGTGCAAAGCCCTAATAAATGGAATAAATTCCCTTACAAGAGAGAACCCCTCACCCCTCTGCCCCATGAGAACACAGTGAGAAGATACCCTTTATAAATCACAAAGTAAGCCCTCACTGGACAGTTAATTTCAGGGCTATGATCTGGAATTCCCAGTCTCAAGAACTAAGAGAATAAATTTGTTTATTAGCTACCCAGTATATAACATTTTAATACAGCAGTCCAAATGAACTAAGAGAACTGGACACCCCCATAGACCAGTACCCACACTGAAAATTGAGTGTGGTTCCGTGTAGACGCAAAGATGGACTTTTGCTAAATGATTGGGGAAGAGCCGGGCTCAGTGGCTCAGCCTGTAATCCCACGCCTTTGGGAGGCTGAGGTGAGTGGATTGCCTGAGCCCGTGGGTTCGAGACCCGCCTGGGCAGCGAGACCTCATCTCTACAATAAATCAAAAAATCAACCGGGCATGGTAGTGCATGCCTGTAATTCCAGCTCCTTGGAAGGCTGAGGCGGAAGGATCGCCGGAGCCCAGCAGGTCGAGGCTGTGGTGGCCGGGAGCGGTCACTGCACTCCAGTCTGGGCGACAGAGTGAGACTCCAACTCAAAAAAAAAAAAAAATGATTGGGGAAGGTGGAGAATGTCAAAGAAACAAGGTAAATCCGAAGGAAACAAGACTAACATGCAATTGCTGGCCAAAGCAGATCATTTCTTGAATTAAGAGCAACCTTGCTGAGCTTGGATATGCGGCAAAAATTAGTCTAGAGTCCTCATTTCAAGAATTACAAAGTTAATTATCCATGTTAAGCCTCTAGATATGTTTTGCTACCGGTCAGCTGCCAGGCTGATTTTTGGCATTAACTTCTGCACTTCTGGCTTCTGAGAGGTCGGGCACACGTCTTCCTACCAAATAGGATAAGTATTATTTTAACTAAATAATAGTAAAATAAACATCAAGGAAAGAACAGATCACTGATTACTTCTTAAAGAAAAAGCTGGAAATATATCACCATATCTTCTGAAAATGAATGTTTCTTTATCATTATTTTTAATGAATTTCACACTATACTTCTATCAGTTACAAATTCTTCTCCATTTTTAACCCTATTCCTGTCTTTTTCTAGGACAACTCTATTTACTGTTTCTGCTTCTTTATCTATTCTCCCCTTTGCTCTGCTTCAGACCCAGTGACTGACAATTTGGATGAGGCTTCTACCACAAAGAAATGTCTTTGCACCATTGTTTTCTTTTTTTTTTAATTGAAGTTTCACTCTGTTGCCCAGACTGGAGGGCAGTGACTGCTCCCGGCCACCGCAGCCTCGACCTGTTGGCCTCCAGGGATCCTTCCGCCTCAGCCTTCCAAGTAGCCAGAACTACAGGCGCACGCTACCATGTCCGGCTGATTTTTTGATTTATTGTAGAGATGACGTCTCGTTGCCCAGGTGGGTCTCGAACTTGTGGGCTCAGTCAATCCATTCACCTCAGCCTCCCAAAGGCGCGGGATTACAGGCTGAGCCACCGAACCCGGCTGCACCATTGTTTTCAACGACTTTTATAACTCAAACCATCTGCTCTTTCTTTTTCTCCTTTTCCTATTGTGTAAAACATTTTTGAAATACAATGAAGGAAAAAATGCAATCACAGACTGCTGCCCTGTGTTGTGCTGTGCATTAATTTCCAAGCTGCTTTGCTCTGTGACATTCATTTCTCTAGCAAAATGGCAAAGTGTTGATGTTTTAAGGGTCTGACTTTGCTTTTTTTCTTAATCATAAGTAATTAGAGAAACCTCCACATGTTGTTTTGGATAGTGTTGAAGTTCAGAAATACATTGGAAAGGGCATATATGTAGCCAGATTAAGATATTCGAAAGCAAGGCAGCTCAAATGAGTTGACTTGTTACTTCAACACACACCACAACACCTGGTTCAGCATAAAATTGAAGACTCAGTTTAAGAAAAAATTATGTAATGAGGCACCCAAAGAAAACCATGGTTCAGTCTCATTCTTTGCTGCACAATTAACCTTCTAGACAGGAAGATGGCTACACGTGGGATGAGGCAAACCACTGAGTTTCCTCCACAAAATCTTTCTTTCTTCCACAGAACTCTAAGTGGACCTATGAGAATTATACCTTGGAGTCTTAGAAGCATCTAAGTCATTGAAACTTCATTTCTAAAGTATAAATATCTTCCTTATGTGATACCTCTGCAAAGGTACCTTTCATGTTAGTGTCTGGTTGTTTGCTAACCAGGAGTATAACTGTGTTGAAAAATAAGCTCAAATAACTCTCAAGGTTGGGGACAGGGACAGTCAGCTAAAGGTAAGGAGAGCTGACAGATTAATAGCGAGTCACCAAAACCCAAGGTACTCTCTTAGGATCTCAGTGAGGGACACAAATTAATGGTCATCTAATAACCATTCACATTCTTTATCCAGGCAACATGTGGCTACCCAGCTCACAGTTTTTCTTATGCAATTAATTAGAATGAACCTATTGAGCTAAGCTTTCTTTTTCCTACTCAGTGCTAACCACTATTAAATTTGACATATCTAACAAAAGCCTTTTAATATTTCCACGGAATAAAGAAAGTCTTCACTACTCCCAATTAAGCACTGGAGCACTCCAAAGCAGTACTAACCATTTTCTCACCTGGGCAACACGATGAGGAGGAGGATTGAACCAAAGAAAAGAAAGGAGACCGACACAGTGGCCAGCAAAATCAGGAATATTCCTGACTGCATCAGCCTCTCCCATCCATCCCTGTCCTGAATCAAGGCAAGATCTTGGAGCCGCAATGTCAGAACTGTAGAAGTGGCTAACTAGTTCATGGATTATTTCTGGGTGATAAATGAAGGAACTACATGCACATCTAATCTTTAATAAGATCATCCAACATGGGTATAAAGCTACATTATAATGTCATATGACATTCATCCTGGAAATAAATAGGCTATGGCTGTGTCTTTCATTCTAAAGAGAGCTGTTAAAATCCATATGTCCCCTCAAGTGGTAAATTGCAGCCTCTGAATCTTCCTTTTATTTGATTATAGGAATGTGAGGTACAAGTGAGGGTTCACTACACAAGCAGGCTGCACGCAGGTGAAATCTGGGCGTCTAACTGGTCCTCACTCCCCCTGCTAATGGACCAAGCACCCTTTGTGTTGTCACGATACCGAGCCCTCCTTCCTCCCTCCCTTCCCTAGCAGTGCCCAGCAACTGCCAATCCCTCCCTTGGGCCAGCTCAATTGATGCTCAGGGCCCACTTAGGGAGTGAGAGCATGCGGTATTCAGTTCTTTGTTATTCAGTTCTGTATTGGTCACTTAGTATGGTGAACTCCAACTCCATCCAATTTACTGCAAAAGTTCATGATTCTTTTTCTTCGTTATGACTACGTAATACTCCATCATGTGAATGCATCACGGTTTCTTTGTCCAGTCCACTTTCAGTGGGCAGCAGGGTTGGTTCCATGTTTTTACTATAGTGAATAGTGCAACAATAAACATGTGTGTGCAGGGCACACCTCATATACAAGAATACCTACATAATCAGCGTTTGTATATTTAACCCTGAAATGTCTTCATCATAAATAAATAAAATAAAAATTGATATACAATTTTTTTTTAAAGAGAAAAAAATAAAGAAAAGCAGTGCCTCCTTCCTGGAACAAAGGGTTTGGATTTTGAAATGACACAACATGGTAAAGATATTCCCAACTGATGAATCAGATTCAGTAATAAGACTAATGTCTGTGGGTGACTTCTGTCACTTTTTTAAAGTAGAAAAACATCAGTTGCTTATTAAGAAACTAAAAGAAAAAAATAAATAAAGCAGATTTTTTTTCAATCAGTAGATTTTCATCTTCAAAATGGACAGAGATTGGTATATTCACCCATCTATTAAGCACCATTAATTCATCAGCACTGTAGTTTTAGGAAGGAATTTGTCTCAAATGGGCCTCCAGTGCATTAATTGCCTTTTTAAGTCTTCCATTTGCAACAAGAACACTTAACTGTACACTGTAATAAAGCATTGCTTAACTTTCATAAGTAAATGAATGTCTATGATTAAAACATCAATCATGGAAACACTAGTTCTACAAATAGTTTCTAGGTCCAAAAGCCCATAGGCAGAGTTAAACAGAGATACTTGCCTGGTTTTTCCTGTTGTGTGTGTCTATGTGTGCCCACACATGCACATATGTGACATATAAATGCATTTAGTTTTACTTTTGAGAAACAAAGAAATGTTTGCTGAACATATGTGTCACCTGGATATTTTGATTAAAAGTTATGTTTGCCAATTAAAATAAAATAAAATAATAAAACGTGTGTACAGGTGTTTTTTTAATATAACGATGTATGTTCCTCTGGGTATATTCCCAGCAGAGGAATTGCTGAATCATATGGAAGTTCAATTTATAGTTATTTTAGGAATCACCACACAGCTTTCCATAGAGGCTGAACTAGCTCCCACCAACAGTGTGGTAGCATTCCCTTTTCTCTGTACCCATGCCAGCATCTCTTATTTTTTGACTTTTTAATGATAGCCATCCTTACCAGACTTAGGTGGTACCTTATTGCAGTGTTGACTGGCATTTCTCTGATGATTAGTAAGACTGAGCAATTTTTCATGTGTCTGTTGGCTGCTTTTGTGTCGTCTTTTGAGAAGCATCTGTTCAAGTCCTTGGCCCACTTTTTAATGGGTTGTTTGTCTTTCTCTTTCACTATCTTTGAAGTTCTCGTATACCCTGGATGCCTTTTTCAGATACATAATTTGCAAATATTTTCCCAAACTGTGAGTTGTGTCTTTACTCTCTTTGAGGGTCCTACTTGTCTATCTTAGCTTTTACGGCATTCACTTTTGGGTACTAGGTCAAGAATTTGTTGCCTACTCTGATGTGGATAAAGGTGTTTCTTACATTCTCTTCTAAAATTCTTATAACTTGAGGTCTTATGTTTAGGTCTTTGATCCATTTTGAGTTGATTTTTTATATATGGTGATAGATGGGGGTCCAGTATCATTCTTCTGCATGTGGTCAACTAGTTCTGCCAGTACAATTTGCTAAATATCATCTCCTTTACCCAGTGGTTATTATTGGTGGCTTTGTCAAAGATGAGGGATTGAGAGACTATGGCTTTACTTCTGGAATTTCTGTCTCGTTCCAATGGTCTGTGTGACTATTCCTATACCAATACCATGCAATCTTGGTTACCGACGCCCTGTAATATAGTTTAAAGTCTGGAAGTGTGATGCCTCACACTTTGTTTCTTTTGCTGAAGATTGTTTTGGCTACTTGTGCTCTTTTTCATTTCCATATAAATTATTGTATTGTCATTTACAGTCTGAAAATGTTGGTAGCTAGATGGGTATTGCATTAAATCTGTAGATTGCCTTGGGTAGGATGGACATCTTGGCCATATTGATTCTTCCAATCTATGGTCATGGAATGTTTTCCCATTTGTTTGTGTCATCCTTGATTTCTTTGAGAATCATTTTGTAGTTCTTGTAAAGGTTTTTCACTTTTCTGATTGGGTGAATGTCAAGATATTTCTTTTGTGTGTGGCTATTGTGAATGGAATTGTGCTTTTTATTTGGTTCTCTGTCAGATTTTTGATGGTGTATAGAAATACAAGTGCCTTTTGCACATTGATTTCATAACCAGAAACTTTACCAAAGTAATTTATCAGTGCACGGAGGCTTCTGACAGACCCCATAGAGTTTTAAAAGTATAGAATCATGTAGTCTGCAAAGAAGGATAGTGTCACTTCCTCTTTTCCTATTTTGATACCACGGATTTCCGTCTTTTGCCTAATGCTCTGTCTAGGGTTTCCAGCACTATGTTGAACAGGAGGGGTAAGAGTGGGCAGTTCTTGTTCCAGGTCTTAGGTGGAATGATTTCAGCTTCTGTGCATTGAACAAAATGTTGGCTGTGGGTTTATCATAGATGGCTCTGAATGTTTTGAGGACTGTTCCTTCTAAACCTAGGTGCTCAAGGATTTTTATCAAGAAGGAATGTTGGATTTTGTTGAGTGCTTCATAGCTTCATTAGCTTCATATCAACGTGTGCAAGTATGCAGACGTGACCATAACAATACACCAGAATGCAATGCTCTATGTAGGGACTGCCTAATGTGACAATCTTTGGTGATGACCTGTGGGTAAAATAAATAACAGAAAATTAGCTCGTGTCACTGGAAGTGACATCTAGGGAGTTATTTAGCCAGAAGGACATCACAAGTTATCTTGCCTTGGCTCTGGCCCTTATCTTTTCACTCAAAATGCCAGACAGCAAAAATATTATTTGCAAACAAATATTTTATATAGCTCTCAGGGGATACCACACATGTGGTTGTGATGCATCTGTGCCATCTTGGTACAATGTTGTTTTGTTGGACTCCCCTGAAATTCTGCTGCGCCCAATGCTGGCCTTTCAGTGCCCATTGGGTGGCTCCGTTTCTCTGTTTGCAGAGTTGGCCACCCCAGTAAATACCTAGGAAAACAGTGCTCTGTCTGAGGTGGTGATTCTTGGTGCTTCCTAGGGAACTGAAACATCACTGTATTTCTCCTAGTTCTCATGGACTCCTTTGTGAGACCAATTTCTTCCATTTCTGCCATTACCCTTCTCCTTGAAAGGACTGAACACCAATTCATGGGGCCAGAAAACAAGGGAAATGAGAGATATACTTTTACCTCCCTAATCTCTGAAACAAACAGCAACAAAAGCCCCTTCCTTTAGTTAAAAATAAATAAATAAATAGACAAGTAAGCAAACAGTCACACAATAACAACAGTCCAACTCAATCAAAGCAATAATAAGATTTTTTTTTTTAAATCCATGCCCATCTACTCATGCTAATAGATACCCAGATACTAAAAAAGGCAACAATTGATCAGGAAACCCATACTGTGAGTTCTAGATTTGACTTAGCAATGACTTCTACCCACAGAAACTACTTCCATCACCAAATAACTCTTCATTTTATATACTTTCTCAAGGTTCATGCTTGGGGGTTTTTTGTTCTATAGTCATTTACTGAATGATTGTTTTCTTCCAGACACTGTCAAATAACATCCCAAACAACGCTGGGAGAATGGTGTTATTATCCCTATCCATTTATTGTTCAAAGTTGACTCTAAAAGTAGCTGTATTCTGATTTTGTCTATTTTAACTGCAAACTACAAGTAGATATCCAAAGTGCATATGCAAGAGTTAGATACTTCTACATAAATACATTTTTATGTGTTTTTACACAGTCTCTGCACTAAAGCCTTCAAATAGAAAATAAGAAGAATACAGATTCATTCTGATTTTTCTACATCTGTTTATTTCGCTCAGCTTGACCTGATTTTGACTTTGGCAGGAGGAAATGAATAGGCATGACTTGTGTGTGTGATAAATAATGTAAGTAACATAAATAGAATTAGAAACTGAGTGACTGATTAAACTACTGATTACTTTCACTTCTTTTTGTTTTGTTTTGTTTTGTTTTTTTTTTGAGTTGGAGTCTCACTCTGTCGCCCAGACTGGAGTGCAGTGGCCACTTCCGGCCACTGCAGCCTCGACCTGCTGGGCTCCGGCGATCCTTCCGCCTCAGCCTTCCAAGTAGCTGGAACTACAGACATGCGCTACCACACCCGGCTGATTTTTTTTTTTTTTTGATTTATTGTAGAGATGAGGTCTCGCTGCCCAGGCGGGTCTCGAACCCGCGGGCTCAGGCCATCCACTCACCTCAGCCTCCCAAAGGCGCGGGATGACAGGCTGAGCCACCGAGCCCGGCTTGCTTTCACTTCTTAAACTAGCATGTCAGGCAGCTTAAACCACAGAAACCACATGTAGATAATTAATAGAGAAGCTGATCTGCTCTCAGAGGGACACATAAGTGTAGAGAATAGTAGGATCGATGGTGGGGACTTGCACAGGAAACGTTACCCAATCTGATAAAACTCTCCTAGGAATTAGCTGAAGAATAAGCGAACAAACCAGGCGAACAAAACAGGCCAGCGAACAAACCATTTGTGTTACTAGAACGTCCTTTTCTAAATTAATTCCTGAGTTTGTATGAGTATGCTAATTACGGGGATAGATGAGTTCTGTTAAAACCACTCCAAAAGCTAGTTACAAAATCTAGGTCAGAGAAGAAAAGATAAAACAATGGAGTCCATCCAAAGGAACAGTAATAAAGTATCTGCTGAAGACAGAAGTACTCGCTGAAATGAAAAATAGAGGTGTCCTAACCATGGAATAGAGCCTGAGAAGGAAAAGAGGGTTATGAGAGGAAGGAAGGTTTAACTGAATCAAGTTGACTGGGGTGTGACTACCAATTTAGGACTTTTTATCCAGATACTCGCAGGGAAGAAATTCTAGTTCGTTTGGGTGTTTTTAACACCGAGTGTCCCCTACATTATTTGCTGCCCAATTATTTCTGTAATTTGCTTTGTTTGATAACGCTGCTAATTGGTTTATTAATTTAAAACAGCGCTTTTACCTTTTCCTCCTTTCCTTTGAAAGTCACCAAGTAGGCCTAACCTTCTCTTTTCATATCTCCTATGAATTCTCTGCTGATAAATTCTTTTTCCGAAGTTAAATGTCAAACCAAATAGCTTCTGAGATCTCTTGTTCTTTCTTGGCTCTAACTAATGAATATATAAGACCACATCTGACACTCCTACCTCCCATCTAGATAACTCCCCTCTCATGTATAATGTTTAAAATAGATCATTATTCCTTAACAACAAAGCAGTGTCTTTTTCCTACAGTGGGCTAATTAAATATTTCCAAATCTTTCTCATTTAAAATTAAATTTTAAAAAAATGCCATCAGCAGTTATAATTTCTCCTCCATTCTTGACTTTTTCTCCTCATGTTATTTCGATTTATAGCAAAAAGGGGAGATGTAATAAACTCCATCTTTTCTCAGAAATCTTCATTCCTTATGACTCATCTAAATTAGAACAAGGACTTCCAAATTGTTCATCCGCTTACATTCTAATGCAAAAGTTCCAATACAAACAATATACTTCATATTATTGAGTATCATTTATTCACTTCACCAAGAATCATAAAATATCTACTACACGTCAGGTATTATTCTGCAGTACCCCAAACAAAAAACTTCCCCTAAATAAACTTAAATTATTTTGCAACTGGGATGACTAAAATATGAGGTCCAGAGAAGACAGTGAACCCCAGAGAGTTTGAGAATAAAGAGCAAAACAACCTTAAATACTCTAGAAGTCCCTATTCTTCATGCAATGTCTTTCATAACAAACATTAGGATGAGGAGTTTATAGTATCGACTTATTTTTTCACTGATATCATTTCTTCCACAGATATTTTCTTGCAAAAGTGTTGGGTACCATAGGAATGCATTTATTTCAAAGGTGCCACGTGTTTAAGACAACCCAGATACTCAAGGTAGACTACAGTCCCATGGCTGCTGGCTGTCATAATGATAGTCACACTAAACTCGTTTCATTTGCTTAGTCTGAACGTGTGTGTTCCTCCAAAATTCATAGATTAGAATCTAGTTACCAATGGGATGGTATGGGGAGATAAGGTCTTTAATAGGTTGCCCTTTCTACCATGTCAGAATGCAGCAGGAATGCATTATCTATAAACTAAAAAGGGAGACCACACCACACACGAAATCCGTCTTGATCTTGAACTTCCCAGCTCCAGAACTGTGAGGAATAATTGTATGCTTATGTGTGATGTTATAAGTTAGGGTATTTTGTTATAGCCACCTGAATGGACATTATTCTTTCCATCATAAGCAGACACTTATTTACTGAATAATAAAGTTAAATTGAATCAAACAACTAGTAAGAGTGTTCGTCATTCTAGACCATGTTTTTAGCCACAGTGTATTGTGAAACGTGGTTTATCAGGTAATAACTGACATTATAAACAAGAAATTCTAAAACTCTATAATTATGACACACTCACACGCAGTCACTTAGCTATCTCATCTCTCCTTCTGCTATCAAACAGCTGCACCTAAAAAGAAAGTCACATCTTATTAATTCTGTTCCACCCCCATACGTCCTCATTAGCAGTGTGGTAGATATGTTAATCCTTCACATTCGTAAAGGGAGATTCAAGCTTTTATTTTATTGTATTTTATTTATTTTTTTGAGTTGGAGTCTCACTCCGTCACCCAGACTGGAGTGCAGTGGCCGCTCCCGGCCACCGCAGCCTCGACCTGCTAGGCTCCGGCGATCCTTCCGCCTCAGCCTTCCAAGTAGCCAGAATTACAGGCATGTGCTACCATGCCCGGCTGATTTTTTTGATTTATTGTAGAGATGAGGTCTCGCTGCCCAGGAGGGTCAGCTTTTAGAGCCCTTCACCATACGTCATTTTCCTCCTTCCTCCTCTATTTCTATTTCTACCTGTTCCTCTGAGCTCTGATTTCTCATCAAGCCTTCCTGCTTCTGCCACCTAAGTGCTGCTGGAATTTATCCTTCCATTTGCTTCACCACTGTCACCTCTACAGTTCCAGCTTTCTCAATTTCTCTGCTGGATTTTACAAGTGTTTCAAAATAGTCATTCATTATGTTTCAATAAATCACCTATCCCGGAGCTGGAATGGTCTCTTTTAAATAACAAAATGAATTTTGTCACCCCTCACCCACTTAAAATTTGTGAGACTCATATGATAAAAATCCCAAAGACCTTAACATAATGTATAAAATGAACCATCATATGTCCTTGACCTACCACTCAAATCTTGTCTTTTTCCCTGTCTATAAAGTCTAACTTAGACATGTCAAAGCATCTGAAAGTCATCAAAATCATCACTCTTTTTTTTTTTTTTTTGCTTCCAACTTTTGCACATCTGAGTTCTCTACTTGGAATTTCAACTTTTCTTTCCCTAGGTCTACATGGTAAACAACTTACACATCAAATCTCATTTAAAATGTAAATCTATCTTTAAAGTATTTTTTATCAGTCAACTTATCAAATGCTAAAAATCTTGAGCTGTGAAAAAACATAGTGACCGGTTAAAGGGTACAGGACTTAATACATTCAGAGCCTAGAATTAGAATTCATATTTTTTACCATCTAGTTCACTGGTCTGTGTGTGGGATGAAAAAGAAATGGTTTTTAAAAAAAAACTTCAAGCTGGGCTCGGTGGCTCAGCCTGTAATCCCACGCCTTTGGGAGGCTGAGGTGAGTGGATTGCCTGAGCCCGCGAGTTCGAGACCCACCTGGGCAACTTGGCGAGACCTCATCTCTACAATAAATCAGAATGAGCCGGGCGTGATAGCGCACGCCTGTAGTTCCAGCTACTTGGAAGGCTGAGGCGGAAGGATCACTGGAGCCCAGCAGTTCGAGCCTGCGGTGGGCAGGAGAGGCCACTGCACTCTAGTCTGGGCGACAGAGTGAGATTCCAACTAAAAATAAAAAAAAAAAAAACTTCAGAAAATCACTTACAAGTGGAAGATAAACAATAGGTACATATGGACATAAGATGGAAATATTAGACACTGGGAACCCCAAAAGGGGTAGGAAGGTAGGGAGACGAGTTGAAAGACTACCTGTTGGCTACAATGTTCAATGTTTGGGTGATGTGTTCCTTAGAAACCCAATCCTCACCACAGTCATGTAACAAATATTCACTTGTACCCCCTGAATGTTACATAAAATAAAATAATTGAAACTTCACAAAAAAGTGCTATTATCCTGAAGGTTGGCATTACACTTTTAGCAATTTGAAAGTTTGTTACAGAGCTTACAATTATTAAATAATAGTAAAAATATATAGCTTAAAATAGTAAAATTACTGTTATCATGTGACAAATACTGAAACATGCACACATTCACATCTTTGTGAGAAGTAGCTTATATTATTGGAACCTTTGTGTCTATTATGGATCCTTGATTGTATTCCTCAACAGTAAAACATAATCTTCTCAAGAACAGATAATTTGCTCATTCTGGATCTGTAGTGTCTAGAAGAACAACTAGAGTCGGTTAAATATTGTTCATTAAGTGAACGAACCAATTAGATAGGCCAGAGAATTAGTCAGATATTGTAATATCATTGACTGATTGTTTTATGCCTCCCTTAACTCCATAAAAGAGTAGTATAAGACTCTCCCTAATCAAATCACATAAGCTACTGTATCTGAAAATGTGTTTAATAGAGTTCTATAAATAGCTTTATGAAACGTGTTATACATGCAAAACAGAAAATAAGTAATTCTTCTCACAATATTTGTAGTGAAAATTTGAATTTTTTAAAGTCTTGCAATAGGAAAACCTATTTAAGTGTCTGTGACACAGCATTTCTCAGAAGCCCTCCCTCAGAGATACTGCCTTGAAATAACTCCTGCAAACATTCTAAAACGGAACACTCTTTGAGAAACTTTGCTGATGGTTCAGAGTTAGTTTGTTAAAAGGAAAAACATTTTTTCTTTTCATGGTTTTCATGCTAGTAAAACTCCACTAGCCTGTGTTTTGTGTCTAGATACTCATTTGACTTTCTAGACAACATTAGCAAAAAAGAGACAATTTATCTTTTCTCAGTGTCTTTCTTCTATTCTTATCTGCCATAATCTTCACTGTCATTGGTACACCCAGAATCGAATTTTGAATTGATTGGTATCATCATATGTTGTGTACTTATGTACACAAATACTTATTTAGCAAATACTAAGCATGCACTAGATATCAAGCTTTGTTTGAGTTCTGGTGAATACAACAGTTTTTTTTAAAAGACAAAATACCTAATTCATGAATTATGAGTATCTAGAAGGAAGACCAACAGTTAAAAAAATAAAAGTGTAAGATTTATTGGATAATGAATTGATTAAGTACAATGAGAGAAGTAAAAACCTAGAATGGAGATAGTGAGTAGTGTGGCAGAAGGATTGTAACTTGAAACGTGGTATTCAGAAAATGATTCACCGATGTGAAGATATCTCAGCAAAGACCTCGAAGAAGTGAAAGAGGGAGCCCTAAGACTATCTGGGGAAAAGGCATTTCAAGCTGAGGGAACAATAGGTGCAAAGGACCTGAGATACAGACTTACTTGCTTATTCGAAGATCATCAGGGACCCCTGTGTGGCTGACGCGGACCATCTAGAAGTGTGGAACAGGGGAGGTTAGAGAAGTAACACAAGCATGGGTCATGCAGGTTGTAGTAGGCTGTGTAAGAACTACAGTTTATTTATGGAAAGAAACTAAGAGAATGTTTTGTGCATAGAGATGCAATAAACTTTCTTGCACTTTATAGATATTTTTTCTGGTTTCTGACTTGATTGGAAATGGTAAATCGCAGAATTAGTGAAACCAGTTCATAGTTATTGCATTAATTCAGATGAGAGAAGGTGGTGGTCGAGGCAAGAATATCAGCAGTGGAAAAGGAAAGAAAGACAATCTCATTGCGTGTATTAAGGGAGACCCATAAGACTGGCTTCAAGAATTAACATGGGACATAAGACAGAGATTCCAAATGCTACTTCAAACATTTTGTCCCGGGAAACTAGATAGTTAGTGTTTCCATTCACTGAGATAGGTAGGGGATCAGGAAATGAATTTTGAGCAAAAGTATAAGTTGGTAATTAGATATTAAATGAATCTATTGAATAGAAATGTAATTATTCAAACCCACAGCTCAGTGTATGTGCTTAAACTAAAAACACTGATTTCAGACATGAAAACAAACATGATACTTAAAGCTGTAAGATAATAGGAGACAGGCGACCCAGCATTGAGAGAACAGACCACAGTGCTCTGGCTGTGGAGACCAAAAGCATGGCCATCGAGAAAGAAGAAAAGCAAGAACTTGGGCTGCTGTGAAGAAGGTGTGTCAGGGAAAGGAGGAATTGATCAACTGTGTCAAATGCCGCTGATGGGTCTGGGAACTGGTCGTTGGTTCAGTCACCAAGAATTCACTGGTTATATTGACAAGAGCAGTTTCAATGACCTGGTCGTGATGAATGCCTGAGTATGTATTATCTATCTATCTATTTATTTATCTATCCATCTCCACACTCACATGCGTATGCAGTAAAAATCACAGCTTGTTTAGAAACTATAACCCCCATTTTTCAGCTTAAAGAAAAAGGTTGACCACATGAGAAACAGGTTTATTTTCGGATCTACAGCCTGGGGCAGTTAAGGAAGGAAAGACACAGGAGTTCAAATAATAGGGCTGGCTTATTGGTACAGAGCCCATTCAGTTAAGGAAGGAAAGACACAGGAGTTCAAATAATAGGGCTGGCGTATTGGTACAGAGTCCATTCCTCATTGTAAGTGAGCAGGCAAGGACTTCAGGAACGTAGATGTGACTACGGGAGCTGAGAGATGGTCTTTTGGAATTACTTTTGTCGGTGAAAAACAAAGTAAAATCATAAGTCTAGAAAGAGAAAAACAAAGAAAGATTCAGAGTTTTGAGAAAGAGGAGAAGGCATGAAGCAGTTATCTAGGGTAATAGAGGAGGGAATGAAGCAGGAAAATGTAAAACGATTGTATGGCTGCATTAAGAGACCGTTCCCGGTTAGTATCACAGAGTTAAAATGAAACCTGTCATCATGTTTGTGAGTTTTTTCTCTGCAACAATCAGATACTTCAGCATAGGGGCTCATAAGTAAAGATTTTTGTTAGCGTTGGAATTTTCCAGGTAAGCATGATGAATCGCAAGTGGAATAAGAGAAGGAGGATGATGAGGGTGGCAATAGACCACAGGGTCTCAGGGTTACAAGGAACGAGAAGAGAAATATAGATAGTGATGACGGATTGCAAATACTGTCTCCGTTACCAAAAAAATGCTGGAATTAGAATTCTTGCAGGAGTGAAGTGGAGGGATAAGAAATGTCATCTGATGTGAGGTGTTTGAGACTGAGACTGAGACTCTAGATGAACTAGAGCTTTGCCAATGATAAATAAATGGCCAAGATGGGGTTAGCACAAGACAACCAAAGGAAAGAGAACAAAGAACTGGTAAGCAATGGTATTAAGAGCCTCATCAACGCTGTCATCAAAAATACCTAAATCAATACCTGAGTCCTGTTGGAGAGAATGGCTGCAAGCCTGGACCTCAATGCTCTGAGGAATTAAGGTGGGTAATCCACGAATCTAAAGGTGACTGCAGCAAGAAAGGCCATTGTGAGCAGTATCTGAAGACGTGAGATTCAAAACTAGGGGGCTTGGAGGGGAAGAAGAGTGACAGATCTTAAGCAGCATGGAAACCCCAAAGGACACGCCCTCATGGGTGTGTCGCATGGGGGGATAATCACATCTTGAGAGTGCTGCAAAAGAAACGGTGTATTTGGGAGAGTCAGATTCCCATCAGAGCAAGAAGATGCAGCAAGCAGTCAGAGAAGGGCGTGATGATATAACAAGCGTCGCTCATAGGTCTCAGAGGCCAGAGTGGAAAAGTTTCGGGGGTTGCAAAGAGCTGGGATGTGGGGTGATAACAGGAACTGCACAGAGCCCTCCGAGGATCTGGAGGTGGAAGGCGACACAGGAGTCTTAGACTGATGCAGACAAGGACCAGCCCTCCGTGAGGCCAGGTGGGTGGCGGAGATGAGGCTGTCAGGGCCAGAGAACAGGAAAGGTGAGAAACACAAAGCTCCAGGCTTCTAATTCCACATAGGCGTGGTCTTTATGCTCTAGGCCTACACGGAATAAACATGTATCTCTGCGTTCTTTTTCAGCACCAGCCAATGCACTTTTCACAGTTTTTCTCGTTTTCGTTTTCTTCTATATTTTAAAGAATAGATCCCAGTTTGACACTCTAGTACTAAGATTTTGAAATCATACTCAAGGATATTTTTCCTCTTATACTCACATTTCAAGTTCTTGCACTTTCTTAGGCAGATGCATTTCATCCTTTCACACAACAGCTTATTTTTGGAATAAAAAGAACAACCGTTACTGCTTAGATAGTAGTTATAAAAATGGGTCCTTTGTCATTCTTTTCATTTTAATTTTGTTTTAAAGCAGTGGAGTGTGGTGGCCAAAGCACATGCGAGAAATAGAGACAGGCCTAAATTTGAATCCAAGCTGGAACAGGCACCATCTCTGTGACCTTGGACCAGTTATGCAACTGCTCTCTGCTTCAGTTGTCTAATTTACAAAATGAGGACCATTGTGAAAGCTAAATGAGGCAAGGATGATAAAGCACCAAGATAGTGTCTAGCGCATACGAAGCATAATAAATATCTGATGCGTAATAAACATAGCTACATTTCAGCATTTATTATTTACCATGACTACTAGTCATGATTAAAAATATATGGTATCTTGATTAGTGCTGAACTAATAAAATAAAATTTTTTTAATAATTGAGAGTTTTTAATAATTTAGTGCATATTTTTCAAAATATGAAGCATGTAAGTCAGCAACAGATAAAGAATCTTGCTTTATTTTTGAAAGAAGAAAGCTGCATGACTTTATAAACCAGATTAAAATAAAAATTTAAGACACAGAACAGTGACCTCCCCTTGGTAGTTGTGCTAAATATATTAAAAGTTAAACGTATTATTATGTCAATATCATAATCTTTAGAAACTGATATCTAGAAAGCAGCATTTTGATGAATTACTGAAACCACAGATATACAAAAATAGAATGCTCTGGGAAATGAAAGAATCAGAATAGGAACTCTATCAATCAAATGCAAAATCTCATCTGTTATTTATCGACACATTTCCTATTGAATATATTTTTTAAAATTCCAATTGTTTTAAGTGTACACATTTTTTCTTTTCATTTAGGGCTTTAAAACTATCTGTCTTCTATACTTTCACTCTTTCCTGACTTCCAGTCACACAGCGAAGTTGGTTGCCACCCCTCAGAATTGTTCTGTGCTGCTGTCATGAGGCGTATTTTATTAAATGACATAAAGGTCTGGTCTTCTGTGAAATGATGCTAATTAGCTGAGACTCTCCATCAGGGCTCCAAAAGCAGGTAGGACTTGCCCCATGAAAATGAACGTCACCTCATTGAATATGCTTTTTAATTAATGTTCCATTCACTGGCTACCAATAACTCAAGAGCTAAGTGAACAGGTCTGAATGTAATTAAACATTTATTAAGTGCCCTGCATTCCTATTGCAATTATAGCCTATCTCCCCTTCACACAAGTTGGGGCAGGGAAGAGAGAGGGACAAAGAACACAAATCTGCACTCACCTCCATCATCCACCTCTCATTTCCCCTAAATGGCACTCACTTGAATTAACAGTGTTAAAACAGTGCAAAGTCAGCTTATTGGATTTTTAAAGCACAGGGTCCGGAGACTGCTTGTAACGGTGCTTACTAACATGTCTTAACTACTTTCACTCTTGGAACCAAAGACTGGGCAGAAGACTATTCAGCTGCAGCGCTAGTGGACCATGGAGGAGCTCTGCCTATCAGAAATGGAAAATCACGCCAGGAAATCAACCTGCCAACACTTCCTATTAAGATGATTCGGGTTTGTCTTATTGTTGTTCTGTTGATTGTTTGTTTTGTTTTACTTTTATTTCCCCTTTGTTCCAGCTTCCCAGGTAGGAGGAAAGAAAATTTTTATTTTTATTTTACTTTTATTATAAAGACATGGGATACAATTCAGGGTTAGGCATACAAACGTTGATTATGCAGGTACCCTTGTAGATGAGGTGTGCCCCTCCCTCCCCTAGCAGTTTCCCTCAACTGCCAGTCCCACCCCGCTTCCCCTGACAGTTTCCCACTACTGTCTTATAGTATTATGATAATTGTTCAAAGTTCACTTATGAATGAGAACATGTGGTACTCTGTTGTTTGTTTCTGTGGTAGATCACTGAGTATGATGGACTCTAAATCCATCCAAGTTTGTTTTACTTTTTTTTTAAAACAACATTCTCATTTTTAACTTACTGCCACTGATTTATTTAATCATTTTACCTCATGATACAGAAGGATCTGGGGGTTTAGACACTGCACTATTATGAAATATTTTAGTAGTTAGAATAGAAGACATTGTATTCCACTACATGGAACCAGATGCATCTTTTTCTTAGATATCATATTTCTATTCTAGTACAAACCTTCTGTTTTATGATCCCTCATTCTCCCTTTTTTTTCCTTCAGAGAGGTCTGCTGAAAGTGTCAAATGTACTTACACATAACTGAGAAGATCCACACTATTGTGTCTCATATACTGAGAATATGACCACACTACAAATGATGAAATTCAAAGTCATACACTCTGAAATCGCCCTATTTCTATGGTTATGATCATATTCTATAACCTATATACTGCTACAAAAACTGCCCTCCCCTCTGAGATGACGTTGGCAGTCTTTACCAATGAGGGTCTGAATATAAGCAGGCACAGATTATATGCGGTCATGAGCTACGTAACAGTGAACCACACAGAAAACAGTGGTCCCGTGAGGATATCATGGAGCTGAAAAATCCCTCTCTCTTGTTCATGTGACCACTCTAACACCAGAGCTAGCCACCCTAATGCCAGGTGTTACGTGTTTGTGGTAATGCTGATATAAAAACAGCTACCACACCTGCCAGTTGTGTAAAGCCATAGCACACGTACAGGACATAATATCTGGTCATAAATGAAATACATGATTGTGTTACTGGTTTATGTATTTACTATACTGTCCTTTGAAGTATTATTTTAGAGTGTACTCCTACTTATAGTTTTAAAGGTTAACTGTCAAACAGCCTCAGGAAGGTCTGTCAGGAGGCATTCCAGAAGAAGGTATTGTTGAAATGGGAGGTGACAACCCCACATGTGTCCTTGCCCCTGAAGATCCCCCAGTCATGGGCAAGATGTGGAGGTGGGAGACAGCAATCCTGATAAACTTGACCTTGAGGAAGACAAGGCCAATGTGGGTGTGTCTCAGTTTTTAACAACAACAAAAACGCAGAGATAGAAAAAACCTGATAGAATAAGGATTCAGAGAGTTTTTATATAGCTATGCAGTATGTTTTAAGCCAAGTGCTATTTTTTACAAAGAGTAAAAAGTTTAAAAATATAAAGTTCATAAAGTAAACAATTTAAAGTGGCTGGGTGCAGTGGCTCACACCTGTAATCCAGCACTTTGGGAGGCCAAAGCAAGAGGATTGCTTAAACCCAGGTAAAAACTAGCCTGGCATGATAGCACTCCTGTAGCCCAGTAACCCAGAAGGGTAAGGTGGAAGGATTGCCTGAGCCCAGGAGATCAAGGCGGTGGGGATCGTACCACTACACTCCAGCCTTGGGCGAAAGAGTGAGAACATGATTCAAAAACTGTTTTAAAAAGTTAAAGTAAGCTAAGGTTAATGTATTGTTGAGAAAATATATGTTTTTTTATAAATTGAGCATAGCCTAAGTATACAGATTTATGAAGTTTATAACGGTGTATAGCAATGTCTTAGGCCTTCACATGCCCTCAGACTTTACTCACTGACTTCACCCAGACCAAGTTCCAGTTCCACAAGCTCCACTCATGGTAAGTGCCCTGTACAGGTGTACTTTTTATTTTTTATACCGCATTTTTTACTGTGCCTTTCCTATGTTTAAATATGTTCAGATACACAAACACTTACCACTGAGTTACAATTGCCTACCGTATTAAGTCTCGAACCATTCTGTAATAGCTTGCAGCTTTGGTGCATAGCAGGCTGTAACATCTAGATTTGTGTAAGAACATTCTAGGATGTTAGCACTATGACAAAATTTCCTAACCATGCGTTTCTCAGAACATATTACTATCGTTAAGCACCACATGTATCTATATTTTATTTTGACGCCTCCTCAGTATCAACAATTGTTTCATTTTATTCATTTTGCTAATTAAGTCATTAAACAATATCTTGAGACTATGACTCTTCATGTTTATAATAAGTCCAGTCTCTGAAAAACCTTTACATTTTGAATGAAGAGATGACATAAACTTTGAATTTTTATTTAAAAGAAAACATGCATGTGAAACGATAACTCACACGCCATTAGAAAAAGTCTAAAACATGAGATCAAAGTACCAGCCTAGCATTAACCCGAACAACCCTTTGCTGGGTCCATATTCGTCTCTTAATGATGAGTCAACAGCATGGACTGGACTTGCTGTTTTCCACTTAAATGTTACCAATTAGCTGAGAAAGAAAAAACTCAGGAATCACGTCAAGTGGAGGAAGTGGTTGTATTGCAAGAAAGTGGGAAACTCTGTTACCAGGGTGAGAATTAGTCAACACATGTGACTGGCTGAAAAATCAAGCTAAAAAACTAGAGCAAGGAAGAACAATTGGGAAGAGTGACTTGTAACAGCACTTTATGCTGACAGCTCCCGACTTTGTCTCTAGTCAAGGCTTTTCTACTGAGCCTTCATGTATCCAACAACCTGTTTGATATATCCATTTTCATGCTTCACCAGTATTTCATCTCAGCATGTTCAGAAGTCATTTCTGAATTGTTAAGCCTCTAAAAATCAAAGTTTCCCTTACAGTTTCTCCTGCTTCAATAAATGATACCAAATCCAGTTGGGAAAACCAGAAGACTGGAAGATATTTTTAAAACTCCTAGGTTCCAGACTACCCACATTCATTCAGAAAATTGTACACAAATAAAAGCAAAATATATATATATCTTAAATGATGAACTTCTCTCTCCCACCACCACTATACTTTAAGCTGCCATGATCTCTAGTCTGAACTACACAGTAAATTTAAACAGTAGAAACCAAATTAGAAATGCCAGTTAGGGAGAAATTGCAATTGCAAATTGCGAGACACTCTCCTTCTCCAAATAGACATGGGTGAATGATAAATAAAATTATTCAAAAGGCCTAGGTGGGGGTAGAAACATTTCTACAGATGAACAGGCAAAAGAAACCAAGAGTGAGCAAAGCTTAAGCTACGTCCATACTGATCTCCGTGTTCAAAACCAGGCAGAAATACCTGGAAGTCCAGGTGCATTGAGCAGGAGAAACAGAGGTCCATGTGAAATGATGACCCAAAAGTGAACTCAGTATTTGAAGCCAGGAGTTCTAGCAGGACTCCCACTCCCACAGAAGTTGAACCAGAGAAGCCACTGCAGACCATTTTGCAAGACATAGAGTCTGCTGTTGGGATTTCCAACATAATCATCATAAACCAAGAAAACGGGATGATTAAAAATGTGAATCAGAAATAAAGCTATACATGAAACAGTGACCAAAGACAGGCGGAACAAATAAGTCACAAAATAATTTGTCAGATATAAACATGTCAGAAATAATACAAAATAGAAATAAATATCATTTATCCATAGTAAATGTGTTAAAAATGCCAATTTTATCAAACTAATTGATGCAATCAAAATAATTTCAATAAAACATAGCTGCAATTTGCGTGCAGATTGTCAACCTGATTTTAAAACCTATTTGGAAATGCAAAGAACCATGAACAGTCAAATAAATAATGAAGTAGAAGCACAAACTTGTAGAACATGGACAGTGTAATATTGATGTGAAGATGGACAGATATGATAGTAAAACAAATTAGAGATCCCAGAATCAGACCCATCTATCTATAAGTAAAGGTAAGGAAAATGATTACATGCGCTATAATACTTTTGGTCAGTAAAAATAACTCCAACAAAATATAAATCAAAGGAAGCAATACATCAAAATAAAAATATAAATTATGACATCATATATACAATATGCAAAACAAGTAAAACTAAAAAAATTATATAGTGATACGCAAATAGATTGTAAAAAATATAAAGTAAAACAGGGATATAATTGCCACAACAGCCAGTGGTCACCTCTAGATAGAATGAAGAGGGCTGTGATCAAAGATAGGCATAATATTTTGAAAAGAGAAAAAAATTAAACATAAAGAAAAAAATAAAACTGCTTTAAACTCATTTTGCTATTAACAATAAGAAAGGCAATCTACAGAGTGAGGCAAGGTATTGAAACACATATAACAAAATAATTTATATCCAAATAATACAAAGTACTTCTAAAAATCAATTTAAAAAAGGAGACCAAGTTAAATAAACCAAAAGAGTTAAAAAGAAATTTGATAAAAAGAGGCTTTCCAAATGGCTTAAAAGCATAGGAGAAAATGTTCCAACCTCATTAGTCATCAGTGAAAGAAAATTAAATCAAAAATAAGATTTGAATGCACAGTGATTGAACAATCTGGCTAAAAATAAAAAACTGATAATATTAAGTGTTAGTGAGAATGTAGGGCAACTGGAACTCTCCTAAACTTCTAATGGGAGTGTAGAAACAACTACTTTGGATCCCTTGTTGCCTACTACTGCTGAACATAAACAAACCTTATGGTTTGTTTCTAATGTATACACTTCAGAAATGTGCACACACACATTGAGCATCACATAGGATAATGTTTATAATATTATTAATAATAGCTCAAAATTAGGAATGCTATGTGTCCTTCAATCAATAATGACAGGTTAATTGTTTGTATAGTCACACTACAGAGTATAATATAGCAAGAACAATGAGTGAACTATAGCTACATGCAACATCCTAGGTGGATCTTATAAAAAACAATTATGAGCAAAATAAGACAGCAACGAATACATAACAACATTCTAGTAATATGAAATGATAAAACAGGCAACAAATAATTACAACATTTAGGAATAATTGCTTAGATAGCAACAAATAAAACTTAAAGCAAGAAAATGATAAAATCGCAGCAGTGTTTCATGAAGAAGATGAAGAACGGAGGATACGTGGATTATTAAGGCCACCAGAATGCTTCTAAAATATTACCATAAGCTATTGAGTCTTAATTTTGGTGGTATATGCATAAGTATTCTTATCATAGTAAGAAGAAGTCAAGCTCTTTATTTCATTCACTTCTATAAATGTACTATATTTCAATTTAAAAAACATAAATGGTAAATCCCTTCTTGGAAGTATCTAAGTGAACAAAACGACATTCCATGTTCACACTCTAACTTGAACAAGCCAAAATGAGGGGAGAGAATTTTCTAGCCCCTCCCTGATACAGTAGCAGAGCTCTTATAATTATACAGAATCATAAGATGCTAGGTGATGATAGGCAATGAAATCAAAAATCATTTTTAAAGTGTAATAGAAAATAGAATACAATACATATAAGATATAAGATAAATTTATTTTATAAAAACATGCTTAATTTTTATATGTCTATGTGTGCATTTACACATGTACTCAGTAACAAGTGACTATGCGTTTCTCGACATAGCATGGAGAAAAATTAATAAATACTGCCAGACTGGGTGAGAAGAGTACTACCAATGAAGCTCACATTACCATTGGATGGTACTTTTTAAGTAATTTTCTTGAGAAACAGAGAATATAAACCTTTCTGCAAAAGAAAATTTGCACATATATTGTCTTTTACATATATATACACATATATGTAAACTTATTTTGCATCGATATAAATAATGTATAGTATTTTAACTTGAAATTCTTTTTACAAATAATGCGATAAAATGTGGAAAGAGAGACAATAAATACTACTGGCAGAAAAAACATGAAACTGGTAGAATGTATTCCTATTAATAATTATCCTTTATAATTGTCTAAACTTGAAAATTTTCCAAAGTCATATGGATGGGAGTTGACAATTTTGTAACACAAAAAGATGGAAAAGCATCATAAGGATGATGTGAAAATAGCATTATTTCTGGTAATTAATTAAAAAGTAGCAAAGGCATTCATGCTTGAAAATAATGAGTTTGCAAGTTATCAGAAATAATCACTTTCAACATAAATTCTAGGTTAAAAATTCAGTGAGTTTTGAACCATTCTACATGAAATTTAGTTCTGGAGTTGGATTTTAAACATTAAAAAGTGAATTAGGCAACTTTTTTTACTGGCAATGATAACATTTGGTGTTATACGATGGCTTGTGAAATTACAGAGCTTGGAAAATCTAGTTAGTGCTTTTTGATAACTGGAAATCATGATAGTAGCTGGAAAGAAATACAGCGGAGATTGGAAAGTTTTTCTTAACCTTTGACCTGCTCAAGTGAGAGTGGCTCATTCAAATAGTGAATTTTCCCAAGAAACTAAGCTACCTTTACTTTAAACAGAGAGGAGTTCCCCAATTCTCAGATTTCTAGGGACAGGCGTCTTAGTCACATTCAGGAGATCATTAGGAAGCAGGAGGAAATGGAGCCTTCTTCAAATTTCCATCGCAGTGGTTCATCATTCGTTGGGGAACACCTTAAGTGATTCTGTCGACTGACATGGATTCAAGGCCATGAACCACTCATTACCTGCATGAGATTGTACAAAACAACACTCAGATTCAAAGCACCCTAGGCAAATAAATTTGATACATAGCAATGAAAGTTAATGCACATGGCAATGTCATGTTAAACTGTGAAATTCTTAAACGGATCATGTTTAATTTGCTTCTTTTTTTATTTTAAAATGTATGCTTAATAAGAACATTGTGCCCAAGGATTTAGCTAATTGTTTATAGCCATCAAATACTTTCATATACATCGTGTCTTTAGGTTTATTCGCCAATGATGCTGGCAAGAAAATGAGATAATCATGTTATGCATATTGTGTGGAAGAGAAAGCAAATAATTTTTAAAATGCAAATAGACATCTCAAAAAAATTAATCATCTGCAATTTGCAGCAGAAAGTAGATTGAGAATATATGTTTTATGTTTATCCCTGCTAAATCATCATAAAATGAAAGTGAGGAGACATAACATACTATACATTAATAAATTCATTGCAATATTAAGAATGAGAGATGGGGGCAACCTCCTCTGGTCCCCTCCCACTCTGGGAGCTTTTCTGTCCTCTTAATAAATCCTGCTTTGCCGGGCTTGGTGGCTCAGCCTGTAATCCCGCGCCTTTGGGAGGCTGAGGTGAGTGGATTGCCTGAGCCCACGGGTTCGAGACCCGCCTGGGCAGGCAAGACCTCGTCTCTACAATAAACCAAAAATTAGCCGGGTGTGGTAGCGCATGCCTATAGTTCCAGCTACTTGGAAGGCTGAGGCAGAAGGATCGCCGGAGCCCAGCAGATCGAGGCTGTGGTAGCCTGGAGCAGCCACTGCACTCCAGTCTGGGTGACTGAGTGAGACTCCAACTCAAAAAATAAAAAATAAATGAATAAATAAATCCTGCTTTAAAAAAAAAAGAATGAGAGATGTGACTTCAGCAGGTCAAAGATTTCAAATTTTTCCTAGAAGGCATAGGGCACAACATAAAGGAATTTCAACCAACAACAGAAAATAGCTTTTTATTATATTTGGGAGCATTTTATTTTTGTGGTTAAAAAAACAAGAGTCAAAGCTATCAGGTTTACAGAATAGAAATGGTTGCATAGAAATCAAGAGAAATAACTGATTTTCTTCTAACCGGATAGCTGCTTAAATTACCCTCCCACCTCTTCTGAATTTTGAGTCAGCAAGGCCATTTATCCTCAGGTCAAAACATGAGAACTGATCCCTAAAGAAATGGAAAAAAAAAAATCTGCCCTGGAAGAACCAGAGCTGTTGGTGTGAGTCCTGTCACAGAATAATGCTCTCTTTAATTATAGTATGAATGTCATTTAAAAGTAACCTTATTTCCAAATTTCTACTTATACCATCAGGAAAGTGCAGCTATCACATTTAAAATGTCCACTGGAAAAGCAAGTCCAAAATATCAGTAACCTCTGACAGTCATGTATTGTGAAGTATGCAATTGTTTTTAAGGACAAATCTGACTTTTGAAAATAGAAATTTTAAACAAAAAGGGTAAGAATACAAAAGAACCGTTGTGAATTAAAAATTATAAATTTGAATATTATAAGGAGATATAAAACTAATATTTTAATAAAAATTTTTAAACAATTGAACACATTTTATATAAATTGATAGCTTACACAACTCTAATTCTGGAAATAAATAACTGGAAGAGAATTGACCTATTACCATGATAACTAGAAACTGAATAAAATATACATTTTTGAGACTTTCAGACATCAAGCAGCGCAGAGCTGTAATCTCTGCAAGAAGGAAAACAAATGAAGACTTAAGCTTGTTGCAGTTTTCTTCTTGGAAACAACTTCTTGACCAAGGAAGAGGTGGGTTGTCCAGAGTGTAGCCTCTGTGAGTTGAGGAAACAGAGAGTACAGTTTAGGATGGATATCATAGCTAGAGTTTAGAGGGGGGGAGTGGCAGAGAAATTTGGGATACATCGAGAAAGGACTCCACAAGTCTGCACAGAAATTGCATTGAATCTTCATCTGAATATTGACCGGTGCTTCTAAGAGAGAAACTCTTCAAGCCAAGGCCAAGAACCACCAGGAGCTGTAATCTGAACAAACCCCACACAGGTCCAAGAGGTGTTAAACATCTGACCAAAACGTATGATCAGAATTAAGAACTAAGAAGAAATAAGACACTGAGATGGATTATAGAGTCCCCAGAAGTGTGAAGCTTTTGTTGTAGGGTTTAACTTGCCCTACAGTGAGAACTAAGCTAGATGTATCCTAAGTAATTTTTTAAAAAAACAAGCCTTGCTGATCCACGAGGATCTACATTCTAGCTGTCACAGATTTCTTTAAAATAAGAAAAAGGATCCAAGCATTCAAAACTATGGCACTCGAAACATGCTGTACGCAACCAAAAGTTACCAGATTTGACAAAAGCTCTATAAATTAATAACTAACTAGGCATCAAAAAGTAAACATAAAATTAAAGAACTGCACTAGGCAAACACTTCTTAAAGCTATTGCATAAAGGCTCAAGAATTTAAATAAACACATAAAGGTAAGAGTAGAGATATAAAAGATACAAATAAAATAACAAATGAAACTTCTATAGCTAAAAAAGGTAATATCTGAAGTTTAAAAATTCAGCAAATGCATTCAAAAATAGATTGGATATCAACAAAGAAAATGTTAGTAAGCTTTTAAATAGTGATAGAACTTAACTACAATAAAGCACAAAGAGAAAAATGTTATAAATATTATTAGAAAATCAGTAAATTGTAGGACAATATCATGATGCAACACAGAGGGACAAAAAAAAATTTGAAGAAATGATGGCCTGCTTGTTTCAATTATGATTTTTTAAAATATCTGTAAATGCAGATACGCAGGAGCCTCAACAAATCCAAAACAGAATACTTATTTTTTAAAACACCCCGTAAAAAAAACACAGTATTAAATTATCTAAAAATAGCAATAAAAGAATCTTCAAAGTTAACAGAAAAAAAAAGAAAGACTTGCAGATTCAGATGAAAAAATATAATAGCAAAATCAGACTTCTCATCATAAAATGTAAGCCAGAGGAATTAAAACCAAAACTTTACCCTGTGAAAATCGTCTTCAAAAACAAAAAGTTGAGATGAAGAAGCATTCAGAAAAGTAGAAACGGAGATAGTGTGTCATCACCAAACCTGCACTTTGTAAATATTAGGAAAAATTTGTCATCATGAGAAAACTGATACCAGATAGAAAAAATAAATAATACCAAAAATGGTAAAGATTAAGAGAAATATAAAAAGTCTTTCTACTTTTTAAAATTTCTTTAAAAGTTAATTGTTTAAGGTGAAAACATTAACAATGTGCTTAGGTGTTTAATATACTTACAGAAACAAAATTTATAATATAAAAAGACAAAAGGTGAGAGGAAAGAGGATGAAGTAATTATTGCAAAATTCTTACACTATATATAAAGTGGCAGAATATTAACTGAAATTACACAGTGATAAGTTACAGATGCATAGCATGAATACCCAGTCAAAAGATAATATAAACATGTACTTCCAGAAAGATGGAATAGACAGAATTTCTCCTATTCATTCCGCTAATTACGGCTAAAACCTCTTGGAATTATAGGTAAAACAAACATAAGAAAACTGGTAAAAGTGAAGAGAAAGCAGTCCAGCTCATGACTTGGAGAATAACATGGGAGTTAGTTCTCTGGGTTTTCATTTTGCTTTCTATATGCTGGGCTGTAAATTGAAAAAACTGACAACCCAGAAACACCAACGAGCACAGGCAATTAAAGAGGGAGAAGGCAAAAAGCTTGCTTTTTTACTTAAATGTTCAAACCACTTGATTAATATTTTATTCTTATCTATTATACTTTTTTTCTCTTTTTTTTCTATTTCTATTTTAGATTCAGGGGGTACACATGCATGTTCATGACATGGACATATCGCGTAGGAGTGGGGATCGGGTCTCAAGTGGCCCATTTCCCAAATAGTGAACACTGTACCCCATACGTACTTTCTGAACCCTAGTCCCTCTCTCCACCTCCCCCCTTATTGGTGTTCCAAGTGTCTATTACTCCCAACTTTGCGACCTTTTAGCACATACTTGTGAGTTAAAATGTGGTGTTTGGTTTTCTGTTTCTGAGTCAGTTCACACAGGATAAGGACCTCTAGCTCCATCCATTGTTGCTGCAATGGACATGATTTCATTCTTTTTTTATGAATGCATAGTATTCTGTGGTGTATATATACCACATTTTCTTTACCCAGTCAATTATGATGGGCACTTAGGTTGGCTCCATGACTTTGTTGTTGTGAATGGTGTTGCAATGAACATACAAGTACAGGTATATTTTGTATATACTGACTTATTTCCTTTGGGTAGATCTTTAGCAGTTGGATAGCTGGGCCAAATGGGAATTCAGATTTAGTTCTTTGAGAAATCGTCATATTATTTTCCATAGCATTTGAACTAGTTCACCAACAGTGAATGAGCATTCCCTTTTCTCCACACCCAGGCCAACATGTTGATCTTTGACTTCCTTTTTTTATTTGTTTATCTTAAAGATGTGGGGTACAATTCAGGATTAGGTAGATAAGTGATCATCATACTGGTAAAGTTTGGGCCTCCCTTGGGTCCCCACTTTGCCTAGTTTGAGATTAGGTACCTTATTGATGTTATGTGCCCCTCCCTTCTCTTCTCGGCAGTGTCTCACTACTGCCAAACCCTTTCTTATAGTGTTATGATAAATGTTTAGGGTTCACTTATAAGTGAGAACATGTGGTACTAATTTCTTGGTTTCTCTGGTAGATCACTGAGTATGATAGACTCTAAATCCATCCGAGTTGCTGCAAAATTCAAAATTTTGTACTTCTTTATGGCTGCATAATATTTAATCATGTATGTGTACCGCTTTTTTTTTTAACCAGTCCACTTTCCATGGGTGGCGGTTGGTTCCAAGTTTTTGCAATTGTGAATAATGCTGCAATAAACATGTGTGTGCAGGTATCTTTTAAATAGAGTGATTTGAGTTTCTCCAGGTATATTACCAGAAGGGGGATTGCTAGGTCATATGGAAGGTCAATTTGTAAATATTTTAGGTATAGCCACACTGTTTTACACAGAGGTTGCCTTAGTTGACACTACTACCAACAGTGTAGAAGCGTTCCCTTTTCCCTTCTTCCTTCCCAGCACCTGTTGTTTTTGAGTTATGGATGATATGGCCATCCTGACTGGAGTTGGGTGGCATTTCAGTGTGGTTTTAATTTGCATTTCTTTGATGATTAGTGAGGCTAAGTACTATCCTCCTATTGTTTTCTTTTGAGAAGTGCCTATTCATGTCTTTTGCCCACTTTGTAATAGGGCTGTTTGCTTTTTACATTTTGGCATGCTTGAGTTTCTTGTAGATCCTGGATGTTTGGCCTTTGTCAGATGTACAGTTGGTAAATATTTATTTCCATTCTGTGGGCTGTCTCCCCACTCTCTTGATGTTTTGGGGGTTGTTTTTGTTTGTTTTGTTTTTGTTTTTATTTTGCAGAAGCTTTCCTGTTGATGAGGTCCCACTTGTCTATCTTATCTCTTATGCCATGGGTATCTGGGGCTTTGAATAGGAATTCGTTGCCTATTCCAATTTCCATAACGGTGCCTCCTGTGTTTTTTAAGATTCTTATACTTAGAGATTTTACATTTAGGTCTTTGATCCATCCAGAGTTGGTTTATGTGTATGGTGATAGGTAGGGGTCCCGTCTGAATATTCTGCATGATATCAACCAGGTTTCTCAGCACCATTTACTGAATAAGTTCCCCTCCTCCCCAGTAGTTGTTGGTGCAGGCTTTGTTGAAGATGAGTTGGTTGAAGATGAGTTGCTTCCAGAGTCTCTATGCTGTTTCCTTGGTCTATATGCCTGTTCTTTTACCAATACCAGGCTGTTTTGATTATTGTAGCCTTATAGTAAAGTTTAAGTCTGGAAGCATGATACACCAGCTTTGTTTCTTTTACTAAGGAGTGTTTTGGTTATTCATGGTCTTTCATGTTTCTATATGAATTTCAGTATTATTGTTTCCAGGTTGGAGAAGAATGATGTTGGTAATTTAATAGGTATTGCATTGAATCTGTAGATTACGTTTAGTAGTATAGATATCTTAACAATTCTTCCAACCCAAGAGCATGGACTATTTTTCCATTTGCTTGTGTCATCTTTGATTTATTTGAGCAGTGTTTTGTAATTTTTGTGGTGAAGTTCTTTCATTTCTCTGGTTAAGAGAATGCCAAAATATTTCATTATTTTTTGGCTATTGTCAATGGGATTGCACTTTTTATTTGATTGCCTGTTTACTGGTGGTGTATGAGAATGCAACTGTCTTTTACATACTTATTGTATACCCTGAAATGTTGTCAAAGTCCTTTATCAGAGCAAAGAGGTTTTTGACAGTTGCTCTTGGGCTTTCAAGGTATAAGATCATACTGTAAGCAAAGAGGGATAACTTAACCTCCTCTTTTCCTATTTGGATAGCCTTGATTTCCTTCTCTTGTCTGATTGCTCTAGCTAGGACTTTCAATACTATATTGAACAAGAGGGGTGAGAGTGGGTAGCCTTGTCTTGTACCAGTTTTCAGGGGATGCTTCCAATTTCTATCCATTTAACAATATATTGGCTGTGGGTTTATTGTAGATGGCTCTTACTATTTTGAAGTATGTTCCATATATGCCCATGTGTTCAAGGGTTTTTATCAAGAAGGAATAGTGGATTTTATCAAAAGTTTTTTCTGCATCTAATAATATTATCACATGGTTCTTATTTTTACATCTGTTGATGTATTTGATTATGTTTACTGTCGTGTGGATGTTGAATCAGACCTGCATCCCAGGGATGAAGGCTTCTTGGTCTTGGTGAATAATTTTTGAGATGTTTTGTTGGATATGATTTGCTAGAATCTTGTTGAGAATTTTTGCCTCTATGTTTATCAGGGATGTTGACCTATAACTTTCTCTCTTTGTTAGATCTTTACCCAGTCTGGATATTAGTATGGTGCTAGCTTCACCATACTGAGTTCTGTGTTTCTTGTTTGCCTGCAATACTTTCAATAGAATTGGTATCAGCTCCTCCTTGTATGTTTTGAATAAATCCTCTGGAAAGCCATCCGGGCCAGGGCTTTTGTTTTTTGTTTTGTTTTGTTTTGTTTTTGTTTTTGTTTTTTTTTTTGTAGGCTTGTAGGCAGTTTTCTTATGACAGAGTCCATTCCTGGGCTGTTATTGTCTATTTTAGTCTTAGTTTCTTCTTGTTTCAACCTGGGCAGGTTGTATGATGTCAGAAAGTCCTCCATTTCATTTAGATTTTTAAGTTTATTTCCATACAGGTGTGCATAGTGCATAGTAGTTTCTGATAATCTTTTGTATTTCTTCAGGGTCAGTTGTGGCTTGATCTTGGGCTATTTCTTTCTTAGTCTTGGTCAATCAGACTAGGAGATCAGTCCATTAATCTTGTTTATCCTTTCAAAGAACCAACTTGTGGTTTTGCTGGATTTTTTATGTGATTTCTTTTCTTCTATGTCCTGTATTTGGGCTTTTACTTTTGTGATTTGAATTCTTCTGCTAAAGTTCGGGTTTTGTTGGTCATGTTTTTCCAGATCCTTTGGGTGACTTACAAAGCTGTTAACATGTGATCTTTCCATTTCCTTGATGTGTGTGTGTAGAGAGATGAATTCCCATCTTAGTACAGCTTTCAAGTCATTCCAGAGGTTATGGTAAAATATGGTTTTTTTTTTTTTCCAGAAATCTTTTTATTTATTTTGATTTCTGTGTTGACCCAGGAATTGTCCAGCATCACTGTTTAGTGTCTGAATCTTTGTGGGTATTGGGGGAATTTTGGTGGTGCTGATATTTATTGTTACACTCCTGTGGTCTGAAAAGGTGCACGGCAGTAATTTGATCTTGTAAAATTTGTTCATGCTTGATTTATGACCAAGAATGTGGTCAATCTTTGAGTACATTCCATGTGGTGATGAGAAGAATATATATATATATTTGTTTTTTGTTTTTTTAAGACGTGAGGTACAATTCAAGATTAAGTATACAAGAGGTCATTGTACAGGTAAAGTTGAGGAGTCCCTTTGGTCCCCACTTTGCCTGGTTGAAGATCAGATGCCCTTATTGATGTTATGTTCTTCTTTTTCCCACCCTGGCAGTATCCCACTACCGCCAATCCCTTTCTTATAGTATTATGGTAAATGTTCAGGGTCCACTTGTGAGCGAGAACATAGGCACTCTGTTCTTTGTTTCTGTGACAGATCACTGAGTATGATAGGTTCTAAATCCATCCTATTGCTGTGTAATCCATGTGCTGATTCTTCTTTATGGCTGTGTCATATTCCATCATGTAAATGTACTATACTTTTTTTATCCAACACAGTTGGTTCCAATAAACATGCATGTGCAGGTATCTTTTTTATAGATTTGAGTTCCTCTGGGTATATTCCCTGTCGGGGGATTGTGGGGTCATATGGAAGGTTGATTTTTAGGTCTTTTAGAAGTTGCTACACTGTTTTCCACAGAGGCTGAACTAGTTTGCACTCCCACCAACAGTGTAGAAGTGTTCCCTTTCTGCCACATCCTCTCCTGAATCTGTTGTTTTTTGAGTTATTGATGATGGCCATCCTGACTGGAGTTAGGTGGTATCTCAGTGTAGTTTTAATTTGCATTTCTTTGATGACTAGTGAGGCTGAGCATTTTTTCATGTGTTTGTTGGTTGCTTGAATGTCTTCTTTTGAGAAGTGTCTATTCATATCTTTTGCCCGCTTTGTAATGGGGCTATTTGTGTTTTTTTTCTTTTCGGCACATTTGAGTTCCTTGTAGATCTTAGATGTTAGGCCTTTGTCAGATATACAGTTGGCCAATATTTATTCCCATCTTGTGGGCTGTCTTCTGGTTCTTTTGATGGTTTCTTTTGCTTTGCAGAAGCTTCTCAGTTTGATGAGGTCCCACTTGTTTATCTATCTCTTAAGGCATGGACACTTGGGGTTTTGATCAGGAATGGGTTGCCGGTTTCAATTTCCACAAAGTTTTCTCTGGCATTTTCTAAAGTTCTTATAGTTTGAGGTTTTACGTTTAGGTCTTTGATCCATTTAGAGTTGATTTTTGATGACATGTAGGGATCCTGTTTCAATCTTCTGCATTTGGTCAGCCAGTTTTCCCAGCACCACTTACTGAATAGGTTCTCCTCTCCCCAGTTGTTGGTGAAGGCTTTGTCAGACATGAATTGCTTGAGAAATTGACGTTTTGCTTCTAAAATCTCTATTTTGCTCCCTTGGACCATATGCCTATTCTAGTACCAATACCAGGCTGTTTTTATTATAGTAACCTTATAGTAAAGTTTGAAGTCTGGAAGTGTGAAACCTCTTGCTTCAATTCTTTTGCTAAGAATTGTTTTGGCTATTACTGGTTGTTTATATTTCCATATGAATTTCTGTATTGTCACTTCCAAGTCTGAGAAGAATGATGTTGGTGATTTAATGGGCATTGCATTGAATATGTAGATTGCCTTTGGTAAGATGGTCATCTTAGCAATGTTGATTCTTCCTATCCATGAGCATAGAATATTCTTCCGTTTGTTTGTGTCTTCTTGGATTTATTTGAGCAGTGTTTTGCAGTTTTCATTGTAAAGATTTTTCACTTCTCTGATTAGGAAGATGCCAAGGTATTTTATTTTTTTGTGGCTATTGTGAATGGAATCATGCTTTTAATTTGGTCCTCTGCTTGCTTGTTGTTGGTGTATAAGAATGTAACTGTTTTTTACACATATATTTTGTACTCTGAGACTTTGCCAAAGTCCTTTATCAGTGAAAGCAGGTTTTTGACAAATTCTCTTGGGTTTTCAAGGTATAGGATCATATTGTCAGCAAAGAAAGATAACTTCCTCTTTTCCTAGTTGAATACCCCTGATTTCCTTCTCTTGTCTAATTACTCTAGCTAGAAATTCCAACACAATGTTGAACAAGAAGAATGAGAGTGGGCAGCCTTGTATTGTTCCAGTTTTCATGGGAAATGTTTCCAGTTTCTGTCCATTTAGCAATATGCTGCCTGTGCATTTATTACAGATGGTGCTTACTATTTTGAGGTATGTTCCTTCTATGCCTAGGTGATTGAGGATTTTTATCAAGAAGGAATGCTCGATTTTATCACAAGTTTTTCCTACATCTAATGATATAATGTGGTTCTTGTTTTTACACCTGTTGATGTATTTAATTACATTCGTGATCTTGCAGACGGTGAACAAGCCCTGCATCCTGGGATGAAGACTTCTTGGTCATGGTGGATAATTTTTTAGATATGTTGTTGGATCCAATTTGCTAGAATCTTGTTGAGAATTTTTGCATCTATGTTCATTAGGGATCTTGGCCTGTAGTGTTTTTTTGTTTGTTTGTTTTTGTTGTTGTTGTTGAATCTTTACCAGTTTGGGTATCAGTGTCATGCTAGCTTTGTAAAATGACCTGGGGGAGAATTCTGTCATTTTAATTTGCCTGGAATACTTTCAGTAGGATTGGTATCAATTCCTCCTTGTATCTTTTTGTAGAATTTCACTGGAAGCTATCTTGTTCAGAGTTTTGTTTTGTTGTTTTTTTTTTTTTTTTTTTTGGTAATTTTCTTATGATTGAGTCAATTTCCTGAATTATTATTGGTCATTTTAGTGTCTCAAGTTGTTCTTGTTTCAATCTTGGCAGGTTGTGTGATGTCAGAAAGTCCTCCATTTCATTTAGGTTATCAAGTCTGTTTCCATACAGGTGTGCATAGTAGTCTCTGATAATCTATTGTATTTCTTAACAGTCTGTTGTGATTTGATCTTTTGCATTTCTGATTGAGTTTATTTGGACTTTTTCTCTCTTTTTCTTTGTCATTATTACTATGGGTCCATCAATCTTGTTTATTCTTTTAAAGAATCAGATCTTTTTTCTGTTGTTTTTTTATATGATTTTTTTTTTCTTCTATGCCCCGTATCTGGGCTTTTACTTTCATGATCTGGATTCTTCTGCTAATGTTAAGGTTTTGGTGGTCTTGTCTTTCCAGCTTTCTTAGGTGGTTTGTAAAGCTGTTAACTTGTGATCTTTCCATTTTCTTGATGTGTGTTCAGAGAGATATAAATTACCCTCTTGGAATTGATTTCATGGCATCCCAAAGGTTTTGGTAGGATGTTTCTTCATTTTCATTTGTTTCTAGGAATATTTTAATTTCTTTTTTTATTTCTGTGTTGACCCAGCATTCATTAGCAGCATGCTCTTTAGTGACCACATCTTTGTGAGTTTGGGGGAAATTTTGTTGGTATTACTATTTATTTTTATTCCACTATGGCCTGAGAGGGTCATGGCAGTATTTCAATCCTATGAAATTTGTTTGGGCTTGATTTATGGCCAAGGATGTTATCAGTCTTTGAGTATATTCCATGTGGTGATGAGTAGAATGTATATTCCATGGTTGTTGGGTGGAGTGTTCTATAGGTAACTATTAAGTCCATTCTATCAAGTGACAAGCTGAGTTTTCAGATTCTTTGTGGATTTTTTGCCTTGATAATCTATCTAGGGTTGTTAGTGGGATACTTGAGTTTTCAGATATAATTGTGTTAGAATCAATATCTTTTTTAAGTTTACCTAGTAGTTGCTTTATAAACATTGGTGCTCCAGTTTGGGTACATATATGTTTAGGATGAATATTTCTTGTTGATGGATTGAAACTTTTATCAGTTTTTTAGTGTCCTTCCATGTCTTTTTAAATTTTAGATAGCTTAAAAATTGTTTTGTCTGATAGTAAGATCACAACTCCTGCCTTCTTTTGTGATCCATTCACCTGGAAACTCATTTTCTATCCTCTAACTTTGAGTCTGCATGCATCCTTTGTCGTGAGATGAGTTTCCTGGATTCAGATTATTAGATTATAGTTTTTTATACAGCTTGCCATTCTGTGTTTTTTCAGTGGTGCATTTAGTCCATTCACATTCAGGCTGATTATTGACATGTGACTGTTATTCCCATCATGAGCTTCTTATAAAGGTTTTTCTTTGCTTGTGTGTTTTCTTTTAGCTTTAGGGTTAATATATATGTATTTTCAAGTTTGCAATCATGATGTATTTTCTGTTGATTCTGTGTTCTGCTGTACTTTTGAGAAGTAAACAGTCCTTCTTTTTTTTCTTTCTTCTACGCTTAATACCTTTTAAAGCATCTCCAGTACAGCTGGTCTACAAGCTGCATAATCTCCTAGGGTTTGGGTGTCTGGGAAGGATTTTAATTCTCCATTGCTGATGAAGCTGAGCTTGGCTGAGTAGAAAATTCTTTGTTGAAATTGTTTATCTTTGAGGACTTTGAATATTGGATTCCAGTCCCTTCCAGCTAGTAGTGTTACTGCCAATAGGTCTGCTGCTATTCTGATTGGTTTTCCCTAGTAAGTAGTTTGACCTTTCTCTCTTGCTGCCTTTAGGATTTTTTTCTTTTGTGCCTACTTTATATAGGTGAATTACTATGTGTCCAGGGATTGGTCTTCTCATCTGATGTCTTGTAGGGGTTCTTAGTATCTCTTGTGTTTGCATGATCACATCTCTGGTGAAATAGGGAAAGTTTTATTGGATAATCTCCTGGAGTATTGCTCCAAGGTCTTCTTCATTTCCATTTCTTCTTCTGGGATGTCAATCAGGCATAGGTTCAGCGTCTTGATATAATTGTCCATCTCTTGGAGGCTTTGTTCTTTCTTTCTGAATTTTCTTTTTCTTTTTACAGATCTGCTTAATTCCATGTTTTGCTCTTCAAGTTCTGACATTCTTTCTTCTGCTAGATTAATTCTGTTTTCCATGCTTGTCATCTTGTAATATATTTCCTGGATGAAATTTTTTATGGCCAAAATCTCTGTTACAAGTTCTTTCAGTGTTGCATCTTATCTTTCTTGAGTCTTATTCACTCATTCCATTTATTTCCTAATCCTGGCTGTATTCTAGGGCCAGTGTTTGGTGACTTCCTTTGTTTGAACTCTGAGGTCTGATTTTTCAAACATTTTCTCTTTGTAACACTGAGAATTACCTTTGTTTTTGCATTGATTTTTCAGTACATACAGATCTCTATATGTAATTCCATTATTCAGTGGCAGTGGGAAAGGTTTTCACTTCTGATGTTTGCTTTTTCCTCTATTCTTCCCTGATCAAACTCTGAATTATTTTATTTTGAAACAGTGCTGTTTATGGGAAGATTTTCTGTCTCTTGTAGATTTGAGAGTCAAATAAGGTGGAGGATGGCAAGTTAGGATTCAGAAACTACTTGCATATCACAACGTTCACTGATTGTGGCATGAGTACCCTGAGACTCACCCCCCCACCACCACTCTATATGTCAATGTAATGGGTATGTGTGTGTATCCCCTGAGTCCAAGATTCAGTAAAAGCAATGAGGAGAACAGAAGAAAAATAGAAAGTAATGAGATGGATACAAATTTTTTAAAAATTTAAAAAGCCACAGAGCAACAAGAACAGAAACCAAAGCAAAAAACAATTAAACACACATACTCACAAACACACACACACACACACACACACACACACACACACACACACTCACTCACCAAAATAACTGGAATAACAATAAAACAAACAACAACAAAAAAACGGGAAAACCAAACATACACTCACACACCCAATCAAAATGAAAAGAGAAGAAAAAGTAATTCAAATTGAACCTTCACGCATATATTCACACACACATTGAACTAAAAAAAGAGAAGAACAAAAAAGCAAAAACAAACAAAACAAAAATGTCCTAAAATGTGAACACTTGATTCTTCACAAACATACATAAACAGGAAAAAAAAAAAAACAAAAGAATAAAGTAAGAGAGAAAAAAAGGAGTGGAAGGATGTAGGTCAAATCCTCATACACATATTCATGAACAAAGGAAATTTTTTTCTAAAAAATTAACAAACAAACAAAACCCCTGTCCTCTTATGGCAGGTTCTGTAATTGTTCTTTTCAGCTGCCCCTCTGCTCTCTCCAGCAGAACTTCAGCTTCATTCACAATCTCCCCAGTGTCCATCCCAGGGAAGGAGGTTGGGACAGTGGGAGTGGGTGAGACTACAGTCCTCCCCTCCCACTCTCGTATGGTGAGGGGAATGCCCTCCAGTGGGGAAGTGTGGGATTGTCTCTTGCTGGGGAAGAGGGAGTTGGGTCGACCCAGACTCACCACTGATCTCTTTAAAGATCTTCCTCATCTTTTTCTGGCCACAACCTTTGTCCCACAGATGAATCAGGGTAAGGGGTGGGGTGCCTGAGATTCCACACTCTTCCTGTCCATCTGGAGTTTGTGCTTTCAGGATATTTTCTCTGGGTCACAATCAAACCCTGAGTAGTTAATCTGCCAGTCCCAGAGATTGGGTCTGTGGTGAGCTAGCCAGAGCACTTTCCTGCCCAGTTTTTAAGATGGTGGCAAGGTGCTTCTTTCAACTTCTCCAGTAGGGCTCTGCCTCTGGACTTCCTTGAGATGGGAGATAGCTGAAGAAAGTCTAGGCAGACAGACAAGAGAATCCTCTGATAACAATGTGACAAACTCCCAGTAGGCCTCTCAAGCTCAGCTTTGGTAAAAAGCTCCCTGCACGTCTCTCAAGCTAGAGCTTAAGTACTCACCACTGGGATTGAAAAGCAACCCACTGGCTCACCTTTAGACGCCTACCTCCCGTTGATTGGTACTTAGTACTGACCAATCAGAACAGCTAAGTGTGGACCAATCAGCTCACAGCTAGTGCTAGCCAATCGACTTGGACTTAGGGCTGTAAAAGCACCAGGTTTTCGGCCCCAGATGGGCAACTCCTTTGAGTCCCCTTTTGATTTTGGAGTTCTTTTGATTTTGGAGGTGATACACGTGTGTGTTTTCAATTTGGCAGTCATGATGCATGCATACTGTGTTGATTCTGTTTTCCTGCATTCTTGGGAAGAGCATGGTCATTCTTTCTTTCTTACTTCTGTGTTTAATACCATCTTAAGTGTCTCTTGTAGAGCTGGTATGGAGGCAGCATAAATACTTAAGGATTGAATGTCTGGGAAAGATTTTAATTCTCCATCACTGATGTAGCTTAACAACTGGGTTGAAAATTCTTGGTTGAAATTGCTTATCACTGTGAACTTTGAAGATTGGACTTTAGTCTCTTCTAGCCTATAGTTTTTCTGTAGATAAATCTGCTGCTATTCTAATTGGTCTTCACTGGTAAGTAGTCTGACCTTTCTCTCTCACAGCCTTTAGGATTTTTTTCTTTGTACCTACTTTGTGAAAGGGAATTACTATGTGTCTAGGAGTTCTTTTTCTCATTTGCTGTCTTGCAGGGGTTCACTGAACCTTTTGTGTTTGGATGATCGCATCTCTGATGAGATGAGGATAGGTTTCTTGGATAACTTCATGGAGTGTTTGTTCCAAGGTGGTCTCTGTCTCCTTTTCTGCCTCAGGAATGCAGATCAAGAATAAGTTCAGTCTCTTAATATAATGGCACACCTCTTGGAGGATTTGTTCCATCCTTTTAAGCTTTCTTCTATGCTTTTCAGGTTAGTTCCATAATTTGGTCTTCAAGCTGTGAGTTTCTTCCTTCTGCTTGGTAACTTCTGCTTTCCATGCTTATCAGTTGGTTATTTATTTCATTTACTGTGTTCTTTGTTGCTGTCATCTCAGGAATCAACTCTTTCATCCTCTCTTCTTGTGCTTCGTTTCTGTTTATCCTTTCCACGAATGCCATGATGTCTGTATTTGAGATCTGAGATTAATCATTCTGAGAGCTCTTCATTGAGTGAGTTCTGAAGACTGTAGTCCCAGGTGCAGCCTTTCCAGGGGTCTGGGCAGTCCCTCTGTGCTTCCATTCCATTGAGCTTTCTTCATTTCTGATGGTTTCCTTCATTTTTCCCTCCTCTTGAATTCCATTGCTTACTGATAAGGGGATAACTTTCACTTCTATTTGCCCAATCCCCTATTCTACCTTCTGTAGAGCCTCTCTGGATTTGTTCCATTTTGAAGCTAGACTGTGGGGAGGGGGTTATGCTGTCTTTTTCTGTTTGAGATTTGATTAAGGTGTAATGGGAGAAGCTATAGTTCAGAAGCTATCTGCAGATCACAGGATCCACTGACTAAGGTGTGGGGCCCCTGGAATACACTTCCCACTACCTTACAGTCTGTCCGTGGTGTGGTAGTATATGTAAGTCTCTTGAAACCAAAGTGAGATAAGAAAAAGAAAAAAATGGAGAAAGGAAGGAGGGAAGCAAAAGGAAGATCAAGAGAAAGAAGGAGAAGAAGAAAAACAGTTTATCACACAAATGGACAGATAACTAAAATGAAGATGCATGCTCTCTCAAATACACTCAAATACTAAAAGAGAGAGAGAGAAAGGGGCTAATCAGATTAGAAGACACAGAAAAACGTGTGGAGTTTAGAGGGCAAAAAACAAGACAAAAGAAAAACAAACCTCCCCCTTGTGGCCTTTTCTGGAATTTCAGGTTCTTTTCCTCCTCTTTTTTTTTTTTTTTCCTGGTGTGTCCACACCACCACTGCTTGGAGCTGGCTGCTCTCCAAATGGACCAGACTCCCCATGACCTGCCGGGTGAAGGAGAATAACTCAGATCAGGACACTCACGAACTTGTCGGCTGCTATGTCTCCCACTCTGCTGACACACATTCGTTTTTGATCCAGTGCAGGGAATGGGGTGTCTGTCTCTCTGGTATCTGCACCTGGTGAGTTCTCTCTGGGCAAACGATGGGTGATCCCAGAGGGGTGAGGAGATTGCCCCTTTGTCTCAGGATACAGACGTCCCAGAATCAGGTCTTTGAGACAAGGTCCCTGTCTGGTTCCAGGACAGAGAAAAAGGCATCAGCCAGCATCTTGTCCTCCAGCAGGGCTCAGCTCCAGACCTCCCACCCGTGCTTTTTCACAGTCTCCACTGCCAGTGTCTGGCCTTTTGCCGCACGTGTTGGTATAGGCCAAGTGCTGAGAGGCTGCTGATCTTTGCCGCCTTCTCCCGAGTGGTGCCCCGAGAATGATGGATGTCCCTGTTCACCAGTGCCAAACTCAGAGCAGTGGTACGTTGCAGCTACTTCTGCAGGAGAGCCCTGGGTGCTTGGACCCTAAGTTGGACATACACTCACCAACTTGCATACATGCACACATGTAGATTTGTCCTAATGCACCTCACAAGTGCATAGACTCACCTACTGCGACCAATTCCATTGCCATCTTGCCCTCACTGCTGTCTTTGACTTCCTAATAATAACCATTCTGGCTGGTGAGAGATGATATCTCATCGTGGTTTTAATTTGTGTTTCCCTGATAATTAGTGATGTTGAACGTTTTTCCTGTTTGTTGGGCGCTTACATGTGTTGTGTTGAGAAGTGTCTATTCATGTCCTTTGCCCTCTTTTTGATGGAGCTATTTGTTTTTTCATATTGACTTGTTTGAGTTCCTTGTAGATTCTGGATATTAGCCCTTTGTCTGAGATGTAATTTGCAAATATGTTCTTTCATTCAGTTGGTTTTCTGTTCACTCTGTTGATTATTATTATTATTATTGATGTGCAGAAGCTTTTTTAGTTTAATTAAATCACATGTGTCTGTTTTTGTTTTTGTTGCAATTGAAAAACTTGCTTTTCTTAGCCAAAGGGTCAGAGACAGCACAGCCTAGACACACTGAAATCTTTAGATAATAACTCCTATTCACACAAAAACATAAACTATGGCTCTATCCCAATACCCAACAGTATAGACCAAGTGGAAAACATAGATTCCACCTTTCCCAGACATTAGTGAAGTGTTCCAAAATCCTCACCAGGGTGATGTCAGAGAAAAGTGAGTGAGAAGCTAGAATGCTCAACCCTGTTGGGCAGTGGCAAAGTTCTCCCACCCCATGATATCAGTGGAGACCACGTGAGCAGTCTAGACTTCCACTCCCATCCCTTGGCAATTAGGTGCTCCTGCTCCTCTCTGCTGGGGTAGTATCAATATAATTTTAGTGGAGCGTCCTTAATCTCACCCCCATCAACAGTAAAATAAAAACTCCCCTCTACCTACACATTAAGAGAATGTCCAACTGGACAACATAGATTTCCAAACCCTCATGGCAATGACAAGGAGATGATCTGCTTTCTCCATCCCAGAAGGGTCAGCGTTGGCCATCTGTGAAGTGTGTAAGGTAGCCACAAGACCACTCTCCCTTCTGACACAAACTGCACATTTGGAGACGTTCAAGACCATCGTCTTCTAACACCAGTGTCAAGTTCAAAGGTCTCAAGACCACCTTCAGGCTCTGTAATTCACTAGAAAAGCCACCAAGAGTCACTGAAAGCATAACAAGAATTGTGGGATGCAACTAAGGTGAAATGAAGATGAGGTACATGCATGCAGAGAGACATGCATATACTATGTATATAAAGTAGGTATTCTTGAAAATCAGAAGACATGTATATATACATTAGTATGCTTTTCCCAGCTCTTCCACTTAGATGTATAACCACAATCACACACTTAATAGCATCAGATTATATTGCCTCCTGTATGAATCTAGTCATCCTACAGCATGATGCCTTAAAGAATATTATGCAATAAAATGTATAGTGAAAACCAGCTTTTAATTTTTAAAATCAAATTTTTGATAAAGCTTAAAGTATTTTTTATATGTATTTTTTATAATGCTAATGCTTTAAACTTTGGCATATCGTGATACCTGAAGATTGGACTGTAGAAGATATGGAGAGAAACATGACAGAAAGTGGGTGAGTGGGAATAAATGTTTCTTGGTTAAAATTATTAAGGTAACTGATACAAGAAATAATCATGTGGGTATTTGGCAGAGACACTATGAGGCAGTTTAAGCTAAATTTTCTTTCTCTCAAATAAATAAGTCATAATTAAAGGGATACATGAAGCTATACGTATATCACCTAGAGTTGTGGACATACATGCAGAACAAGCAGCTCCTGGAGGAAGTCCTCCACTCAAATTCTCTCCAGTTGCAAGTGGAAGGTCCTCAAGAGCTGCCTCTTCGAAGCCCACTGCATGCAAGCCCCTGGGGAGACGCTTGGGAGTGAGACAAGTTTTGAGGTACAGAAAGAAAAACATTTCCCTTTGTTATGCTTCTGTACTATGTGGAAGAAAAACCTGAATCTCATCATATGCCTATTTCCAAAAGACAACAACTTGATAGTTTAATAGTCGCTACTCTTTAGAATAGGTGAGGTTTCTCATTTATTCAGACTATGAGTACATATTACATGTATCTAATAATATTAAAATGTAAAAAGAAATACTTTCTGAGTTGTGCATCTCAGATATTTCTTTTTGAATTTTATCCTACTGCTGATTTTCTTCTTATTTGATTGACAAGCTATTTAACTGAATTGTATACGGGAAACCAATATTAATCAACTACTTCCAAATGACAGATAACTACACCAAGAGCCTTATTAAAGCCACGTTCATAATATGAAAGGAAGCAGCTAGCTTATTGCAATATATATCTACATAGAAAAGTATGTATGTGTGTGTGGGCATATATATTTACATAGCTCTGTATACACTTAGAAATTCTAGGTCTGAATTTACTTTTCAGGAACTGATTCAATCATCCATGATGCCAATTTAAGTCAATCCAGCATGCAAGCACATCATTGATATGCTCAGATGCTCAAAGACCCTGGTGTTGCAGCAGAGAAGATCATCTTTATGGGGTTTGTGGCATCTTTCACTTTTCTTCCAGTTGGTTTTGGACTGTGTAACCAGAGTCTTGCCTATAGATCTGGTAATCAATAAAATACAATTAAATTCCAGTGTGGCATGATTTGTATTGATACTTTCATCTTATTTTTTTCTATTGTATAGTCAGTAATTGTTTTCGTGACGCATACCCCACTAGCAACTGTGTCAACGAGGCTCTTCACGTTATTAGAGTGGCATAAGAAAGAAAAATCAAGTCGAAAAGTGAGAAGCAGGAACACAGAAGCTGTTATTTAACTCTTCTGCTGTTCAATTTAAGGACAGCATTTTAGTAGTAAATAGCACGGTGCCTTTTGCTTCCGTGACATTACATCTGAGAGTGATTGATGACTTAACAAGTGGCTTTGTGTTCGGCAGTCCAGAGATTGAAATGTACTATGTGCAGCAGTGATTGGTCTGAAGGTACAGACTTCATCTTGCTTGATAATAGTTTCTGATTGCTTGTCCAATCTGTTTTCTTCATCTGCTAACTATATCTTGTTTGCAGCATGCATTTTTAACCATGCTGCTTCCTAAGGATGTTGTAACAAAGTTTTACTAAATATACCCTAGCTTAAAATAACGACAATCTATTTTCTCTGGCTTATGGAGGCTAGAAGTCCAACAACAAGGTGTCAATAGGATTATGTTCTTTTTGAAGGGTCCAGGGGAGAGTCTGTTCCATCTTTCTCTTAGCTTCTGGTATTGCCAGCAATCCTTGAAAATCCTTGTCTTGTAGATATTTCACTCCGATCACTGTCTCTCTCATCACATGGCCATCTTCCCCCTCTATGTCTCTGTCTTTTGTCTTTTCTACTCTTCGTTATTAGGGTAGCAATCATATTGAATTAAGGATCCACCCTACTCCTATAGGGTCTCATTTTAACCAATCACTTTTGCACCAACTTTATTTCCAAATAAGGCCATATTCTGAGCTATGGGGAAATAGGACTTCACCATCTTTTGAGGGGCCAAAACTCAGTCCTCAAAAGATAGTGCCCAGGAGAAACACATGCCCAGGAGAAAAGTTTTAAGAATATCTTACAAAATACCTATATTGCAATTCCTAGTTATCTATGTTTTCCTTGAATTCATCCAGATAACCTCCACTTTACATATCCACTGATTGATAAAAATCATCAGTGTTTGAGGATTATCATTAATCCTTGTGCTTTTCTGTTTTAACTTTTATTTTAAAGATAGAAACTATTCAGAATTAGGTATACAAATGGTCATCATACAGGTAAAGTTTGGACCCCGCTTCACCTGGTTTGAGATCAAATACCCTTATTGATGAAGTGTGTCCCCCTCTCCCTTACCTGGCAGTTTCTCAATACTGCCAATCCCTTTCTTATAGTATTTTTTTTATTGGAGTGTCACTTTGTCACCCAGGATGGAGTGCAGTGGCATGCTCACGACCACTGAAGCTTCGATCTGCTGGGCTCTAGCGATCCTTCCGACTCAGCCTTCCAAGTAGCTGAAACTACAGGCATGTGCCACCATGCCCAGCTAATTTTTTTATTTATTGTAGAGACGAGGTCTCGCCAAGTTGCCCAGGCTGGTTTCGAACTCATGGGCTCAGGCAATCCTCTCAGCTCAGCCTCCCAACGTGCTAGGATTATGGGCGTGCGCTACTGTACCCAACGTTTTATAGTATTATTAATTCTTGTTTTTATATATATTTCTGGTTCTACACTTGATCTGATTCCCACCTAATGTTTGGCTCAATGGCTCATTTATATAAACCAGATCACACTATTCAGTCGTCATAACAGGAAGAGATATTATTGCCCAGGCTGTGTTTGTTAGTCCCCCAAATTTTCTATCGAGGGCTCCACTCCAAAGTCTCTCTGTTGCAAGTAAGAGATCCAAAAGAGGTTCAAACATGCTGAGCTGCCTCTTCAAGGCACTTGGGGAGATGCTTTCATGGCCATCACTGCCAGTCCCTCCATTAGAAGAGACGCTTCTCTGTGTTGCCATTGTTCCTGCAGCACTGATTGGCATCGCAGTTTAACAGTGGTGATTTTCCTGAGTCTTCTGGGCAAAACCTGCACCGTGTTCTATGAAAAAGTGAGGAGTTTGTGCTCTTTCTCTAATCATTGCATCATCCATGACCCCTCTAATAAATACTTTTGGTATTTCTGCTCAATGCACAATGATTCCCCTTCCTTTGTGTAGACCCTATTATGATGGAGGTATATGACTCCAAAAACCATGTTTATTTAATGTGGTCATAACTCTGTGACCCATGAATTCTACCAAACACTTAAAGAATTGACACCAGTCATTCTCAAAGTCTTCCAAAAAACTGAAGCAGAGGGAAGACTTCCAGACTCATTTTCTGAGTCATCATTACTTTGATACTAAAGCCAGACTAAGGTAGTACTACAAAATACATATATATGGCCATATTCTTGATGAAAAAGATACAAAAATCCTTAATAAAATACCAGCCAACAGGTTATTGAAAGAATCACACACTGGCCGGGCTCGGTGACTCAGCCTGTCATCCCAGCACTTTGGGTGGCCGAGGCGAGTGGACTGCCTGAGTTCACAGGTTCCAGACTCATCCAGGGCAACTTGGTGAGATCTTATCTCTACAATAAATCAAAAAATTAGCTGGGCATGGTAGTGTGCGCCAGTAGTTCCAGCTACTTGGAAGGCTGAGGTGGAAGGATCACCAGAGCCCAGCAGATCGATGCTGGAGTAGCCGTGAGCGTGTCCCTGCATTCCAGCCTGGGCGACAGAATGAGACTCCAACCCAAAAAAAAAAAAAAATAGTTGAATTGCTTCAATGTACCTTAGATTGAGCTCCAGTTGCCTGCCATTTTAGAAAGATGATCCATTCTATAAACAGATGATGTATACTTATGGTATCATTAACTACAGTATAGAACTATATATTTTCTCTTCTTTATGATTTGTAATAATATTTTTTATCTAGCCTACTTTATGGTAAGAATACAGCATGCAACACATATAACATACAAATAAGTGTAAATTAACTATTTGTTTTATTGGGAAAACTTCCAGTCAAGAGTAGGTTAGCATTTGTTAAGTTTGGGGAAATTCAAAATCATATAGAGAATTTTTTTATGGAGTGGGGGCCAACATCCCAATGCCCACTTTTTTTAAGGATCAATTGTATATCTTTTTGGTCTATTTCTTGGAAGAACCCTGAGTAATGTAATAAATCATATTAACAGAATGAAAGATAAAAATTCTATAACTATTTCCATAGATGCAGAAAAAAATATTATTTGACAAAATTCAGCATCATTTCATGATAAAAATTCTCAAAAAACTAAGAAGAGAAGAAAATTATTTAAACATAATAAAGTTTATATATAAAAAGTCCACAGATACCATTATACTCAATAGCAAAAATCTGTAAGTTTTTCCCTAAGATCAAAACAGAGCAAGGATGCCCACTTTCACCATCTCTTTTTTTTTTTTTTTTTGAGTTGGAGTCTCACTTGGTCACCCAGACTGGAGTGCAGTGGCCGCTCCTGGCCACCGCAGCCTCGCCTGCTGGGCTCCAGCGATCCTTCCGCCTCAGCCTTCCAAGCCGGAATTACAGGCATGCGCTACCACACCCGGCTGATTTTTTGATTTATTGTAGAGATGAGGTCTCACTGCCCAGGTGGGTCTCGAACCCGCGGGCTCAGGCAATCCACTCACCTCAGCCTCCCAAAGGCGCGGGATTACAGGCTGAGCCACGGAACCCGGCTCACCATCTCTTTTTAATGTGGTGCTGGAAGTCCTAGCAAGAGCAATTAGGCAAGAAAAGAAATAAAGACATCCAAATACAGGGGGAAAAAGTAAAATTCTATATGTTCATAAATGATTCAATCTTATTTGCAAAACCAATCAAAGGAGTGAAAAAAAAAGCTACATAATGAGAGAAAATATTTTTAAACCATTTATCTGATAAGGGATTAATATCCAAAATAGATGAAAGCTTCTAAAACTCAATAGCAAAAAAATTAAATAACATTATTAAAAAGTGGACAACAGTTCTGAATATCTGTTTTGCCAAAGAAGAGCTACACATGACCAGTAAGTATATGAAAAAATGCTCAACTTCGCTGATCATCAGAGAAATACAGACCAAAACCATAAAGAGCTATTTCTTCACATCTGTTAGGAAGACCATTGTCAATAAAACTGAAAATAACAAGTGTTGGCGAGAATGTGGAAATTTTAGAATCTTTGTGCACTGTTGGTGGGATATTTCAGAGGGCAGCCACTGTGAAAACTAGTATGGAGGTACCTCAACTTTAGAAAATAATAACATACCTTTTTGTCCTTCAATCATGCTTTGGCATGCCTGTCCATAAAAATAGTCAGATGTCCCATTTTGCTAGGTCTTCATTTCCGAAGGATCCTGTTTCATGTAAAACATATTGAATAAACGTGTTATGCTTTTCTCATATTAATCTGTCTTTTAATATAAGGGTCTCAGCCACAAATCTTGCAAGAGAAAGATGTACTTTCTCTTTCCTACACAACATTATTCACAATATCAAGAGGGGAAAACAGCCTAAATGCCCATAGAAAGAACAGATAGCCTACAGACACATGAAAAAGTACTCAACCTCACTCACCATCAGAGAAATGCAAATCAGAATCACACTGAGATACCACCTAACGCCAGTAAGAATGGCCATTAATCAAACAAACAACAACAGGTGCTGGTGAGGATACGGAGAAAAAGGAACGCTTCTATACTGCTGGTGGGAATGCAGACTAGTGCAACTTCTTTGGAAGACAGTGTGGTGACTTCTGAAAGAACTATAAATTGACCTTCCATATGACCCAGCAATTCCCCTTGGGAATATACCTGGAGGAACTCAAATCATTCTACAAAAAACATACCTGCACACATATGCTTGTTGCAGCTCTATTCACAATAGCAAAAACATGGAACCAACCATGCTGTCAAAGTTGGACTGGATAAGAAAAATGTACATATACACAATGGAATATTATGCCACCATAAAGAAGAACAAACATATGGACTTTGCAGCAACTTGGATGGATTTAGAGTCGATCATACTCAGTGATCTATCACAGATACAGAGAGTACCATATGTTCTCACTCATAAGCAAACCTTGAACAATTATCATAATATATAAAAAAGGAATTGGCAGTAGTGGGAAACTACCAGGGGAGGGGGGTGGGATTGGTAGTTGAGAGAAACTGCCAGGGAGAGAGGAGCACACTTCATCAACAAGGGTACCTACATATTCAACGTTTGTATATCCAACCCTGAATTGTACCCCACATCTTTAAAATAAAAAAAGAAAGAACAGATAAAGAAAATGTGACATATGCATACAATAAAATATTATTTGACCTTTAAAAATATTCCTTCTTTCTAGGAAGAAAACATGTTAGATACTACAGCACGGATGAGTAGACATTATGCTAAGTGAAACAAGCCAGTCAAGAAGGACAAATACTGCATGATTCCATGTAGATGAGATATCTAAAGAAGTTAAAATTATAGAAGTAGGAAGTTGAACAGTGCTTGCTGGGGCTGAGGGGAGGGGAAATGGGCAGTTTCTCTTCAATGGCTATAGAGAGTTTCCATCATCTAAGATGAAAATGTTCTAGACATTGTTGTAAAACAAAGTGCACATAGTTGGTAATACCACACTGTACACTTCAAATTTGTTGAGGTTTGATTTCATGTCACCACAAAACGGAGCTTTATTACAGATATGAAATTTAAGATGAAGTTGAGCAAATAGGCTTTAGAAAAAGCAAGACGTGGGGTAGTCCCAGGGGTTTTTAGTAGAAATCGATAGGCCTGCGCTTATTTCTCTGCCAAAATGTGACTCGGCCGGATGCTTTGAGGTTGAATTATCTACCCACTTTTCCCGGTGTTCTAGTTCCAAGACCTTGGAGTACAAATAGATTGGCTCAACTCGAGTTCCGTGTCCACTCTGAGTCCAAATCATTTGTGACTTGAGCTGAGAGATGAGGTCCTTTGCAGTTCTGGCTTCTTGGGCTGTAAGTGCCGGACTATCTGGAACAGAGTGTCATTTACAGATTAAAAGGGAAACTTACCTAGTACATACTACTGCATGTCTCCCACTTGGTTGTGACGTTTCAGCATTGTCTCTCTGCTTGCATCATTTTCCATGTGTTTATTGACTCAAATATCGGTTGGCTTGAGCACTTCCTTCAGGTACATCACTAAACTAGGTACTTTGATGGATACATATGCTTAAATGTATCACTTACTGGAAAAACATCCACATCTATAAAGCAAACCTAAACATGATAGTTTTAAAATAACAACCTGGGCAACACAGTGAGACCTTGTCTCTACAAAAAAATAGAAAAAAATCAGCCGAGCATGGTGGCCCGCACCTGTCATCCCAGTTACTTAGGAGGCTGAGGCGGAAGGATGGCCTGACCCTAGGAGCTTGAGGCTGCGGCGAGCCATGACTGTCATTGCACTCCAGCCAGGGTGTCAGAGTGAGAACCTGACTCAGAAAGAAGTAAAATAAAATCAAGTAAAAGTATTCTTGGAATTAAAAAATGCTTGGGCAGAGAGGGAGACGCCAGGAAAATAATAGTATTTGAACTTATTTATGAAGATGGATGAGGACTTTCTAATGCACAGAGAGAGGCAGTCAGAAAGGGCAACCAAAACAGAAGATGAGCAATGCTTCAAAGGTATACATAAGAATAGAGGGTTAGGTGACTTCTAATAACATTCTGTTGCCATTGCATTTTGGGGGTGGGTCCCAAAGGGCAATGACCTGGAGGAAACAGGTTGGATTCAAGGTCAAATAATCAGTTTTAGCCGGTGGCTCAGCCTGTAATCCCGCGCCTTTGGGAGGCTGAGATGAGTGGATTGCCTGAGCCCGCGGGTTCGAGACCCGCCTGGGCAACTTGGCAAGACCTCATCTCTACAATAAATCAAAAATTAGCCGGGTGTGGTAGCGCACGCCTGTAGTTCCAGCTACTTGGAAGGCTGAGACTGAAGGAACCCCGGAGACCCCAGCAGGTCGAGGCTGCAGTGGCCGGGAGTGGTCACTGCACTCCAGTCTGGGCAACAGAGTGAGACTCCAACTCAAAAATAAAATAAAATAAAATAAAATAATCAGTTTTACACCAGCACATCAGTGGGAAAGAGAATGAATGATCAGCTGAAGAAAGTGCAATTTTAAAGGAAAATATACAGAATTCAACTGGTAACTGTTGTTTGTGAGAAGTGGGGTAAAAACCTCAAACCTGGATTTGAATGCTGGGAGGAATTCTAGGACTAGAAGGAAACTCAGAGACTTAGGTTACCATCTTCCCTTTGTGGATGTGTATTCTGACATCTTGAATGGATGAGGTCTTATCAACTTGCCCAAAGATAGTTAATAAGGAGTCTGAATTGCCACCAGTTAACTATAATCGCTAACTAATTCCAAGCTAAAAAATAAGCCCAAATAGCTAAACTATTTGGTTCATGCACAAGTTCATAGTGTTTGTTTTTGGCAACACTGTGGTGTTGGGAATCTGTTTATCATTTGTCCGTTGAAGTGACAATGCTGTGTACATAAATATGCCTTACATTTTGCAGATTTGAAGAACATGCTATTTGTAGGTTAATAAAGATGGAGTGTCAGGTGGGGAATAAAACGAACGCTTCAACACATTCTTCTTTTTGAGCTTAACAGAGGAGGAATGGCCGCGGAAGTGGCTTGAGGTATTTGTATCATGTACGAGGAGAATGACATTGGGGGAGAATGGCAAGAAGACGAATTTGTCCTTACCAAGAGGGTTACTTTCACCTGAGTGAATCTCCGCCCTCGGGAAGACGATTAGGCTTTGATAAAGACCATTGAAATGCTTTCAGCCCTGATAAATCAGTCAACCTGAGAATTGGCAAATGTGAAAAACGGTGACAAGTCAACTATTGTGTGACGTTTCCATTCCATGGGCAAGTGGAAAGTGCTACAGGCTTATGCATCCACCCTATACAATGTAAAGTAACTCATCACGTCACCCTCGGCTCTCTGCAGCCTTCCGCTGACTTTCCTCCTCATGTGCTCTGAGGTCTGGCCAAACTGAACTACTGGTGTAACCCTATATGTGTACAATGATATCCTGCCTCCATGTCCTTGTCTATAACAACGTCAATCAGTAGCTATGTGCCTTTTTCATGACTGCTTACAGTGTGCAGCTTTCTAATCCCAACCCCAATGCTGCCTTTTCTGACTCCACCTACATTATCCTCACCATGCCACTCCAATCAGAGGCAATCTCTTTCTGAATTCCTACAGAACTCTGTGACTTCATTGATGTTTGTTATATTGCATATGACACTAAAGTTAAGGAAGTAAATTCTATCAAGCGATAATCTAGAAGTCTCTCAAGTGCAGCAAACACAGGATATTCATGTTCAGTATATCCGATGATTGTATCAGTCCCAAATTTGTCAGATAGGCAGGTGCTAAATAAATATCTCTTGGATACCTAAGTAAGTACTTTGATTTAAAGTGGAGGTGGGGGAAACAAATTTTTGGGGGGGGAGTCATGTAAATACTTGTTTAGGTTGGGCATAATTAGCATTTAAATGACAGTTTCTTTTCTCTGCTAGTTTACTCAGAGTAGGTAGTTTTCATATCTAGCATAGCCATTCCTTTTGGGATGCATCTGCTCATTTCAAAAGACATTGCAAAGGTAGATTTATCATACAAGGTTTACTACATCAGTCCTTATCCTTTTCAAATTTTTATTGCTGAGTAATTGCTTTTCCTGCTATGCCAACAGAGGAAGTCATAATTTATCTCCCAGGCAATCAGACATCTACATAGCTGAGATTATTAAAATAAACCTAAGGTTGATCCTATGTATTAAAAAAAGGTTTAAATATCCCACAGATCAATATAATCATATGGATAGTGGATAGGTCTTTACTCCTACAATGATTTTATCCACCTGCTTATTTCAGCTTAGAATTCTTGGGGTGAAGGCTACTTATCCTCAACCGCAAATGAGGCTAAAAGTGCTTCAGCTACTCCTCTCTCTGACATTAATCCAAATAAACCCAGAATTTAACCTACATGTAAAAAGGGATTTACATTATCATTTAATAAATGCAATGCCATATATAACAAATAGGCTTTTATTATTACATTGATCTTCCTGCTTCCTTACTTTTGCCTTGAAATCTTTTGGTGGCAAGAATTAGAGAAGAGAATTTTTTTTATATAGTAGGAAATGAGATTGATGATGTTTTATTGAATTAAATTGACAGTATGGTATAGTTTGTTTTAGATACTTCCTTACAGCAGGCTTTAGGGAGGAAAGGTTCTTGAGTGAGTTAGAAAAAGAAAAGTAGGTCCTGTAAGTGAGGATGAGGATAGCTCTAGCAATTCTTCAAATTTTCATCAAGAGCCCTAAAGACCAATAACAAAAATAGCATTTCCATTATCAGTGTTTTGAGATTAATTTAGGGATTTGAATTATATAGGTAGTTGTTTCTCAAGTGTAAAGGTTGGGTCTGGATGCAAAAAGTTAAAATTGGACTTTCAAAAGTGAAAGAATAATTTTCCCTTAAAACTTGCTCCCCTTCTATTCCTTTGCTCAGAGAATACGAGCATCACTCGTTCAGTTGCAAAAGCAAGAAACCTGGGTAACATCCTTGATGTGGCATTCTTCTTTGCCACTATTTTCAACTGACCTCCACTTGCTGTCTACTATAAATGCCTTTCCAATATAGTAGTTATGGTTTGTTATTTATTTTGTTTATAACAAATAAATACGTTTTGGAAAATGGGTAAATAGGGAGGTTGGGGCACAGGGGTTAGTATCAAATGGTCAACCAAAGTTTGTACCTGAAAGATTTGAAAGAAAAGACAAAGTAAGTTTTGAGAAAGTTGCATGATGATTTGCAGAAGAAACGCCCTGAATTATGGTAAACAAGTGACTGGTTCTTCCACCATGACAGCACACCTGCCTACACCTCCCTGAGTGCTCTGCGGTTTCTGACCAAAAATCTCTTGACCTCTCTTGCCCTATCCTCCCTATTCACCCATTTGTCTGATCTCATCCTGACTGACTGGTTATTTTTGCTTCCCTGGATGAAAAAGTCATCAAAGGGAAACAGTTTGTCAGTGTGGAAGAAGTGAAACAAATAAATGAAACAAATAAATGAAGCACTAAAAGGCATCAAAAGCGGCAAGTTCAAAAACTATTTTGAGCAGAGAAAAAAGCATCTCAGCAGGTGTATTGCATCCAACAGAGTATTTTGAAGTTTAAATGTGTAAGAATAAATACCCAACTTTTAACAAATGAATTGTTTTTTGGGTCTCCCCTTCATCGTCACCACCACCACCTTAGTCTAAGCTAACATCGAGCATCAGTAATATCCCCAAGTTGCACCCACTCTTGAATCTCTCCAATCTAAACCATTTCACACAGCATTCACTCATCCTTGCATTCATTCAAGTTTGTACAGGCATACTTCATTTTGTTGCACTTTTTTTTATCGGGCTTTGTAGATATTGTGTGTGTATCATTGTTGTTTTTAACAAATTGAAGGTTTATGGCAACCCTGCATCAAGCAAGTCTACTGGCACCATTTTTTTAACAGCATGTTTTTATTCTGTGTCTGTGTCACATTTTGGTGATCCTCACAATATTTCAAACATTTTTGTTCTCATTATATCTGGTTATGGTGATCAATTATCTTTAATGTTAATATTATCATTGTTTTGAGGTGCCACAAACTGCACCCATACAAGATGACAAAATTAATAAATGTCATTTGTGATTTAACTGTTCCGTCAATCAGTTCTTTCCCTCACCTACCTCTATCTCCTTGACTTCCATTTCCTGAGACTCAAACATATAGAAATTAAGCCAATTAATAACCCTCATGACCTGTAACTATTCACTAAAAGGAAGAATTACACACTTCTCACTTTAAATTGAATCAAAAGCTAGAAATGATTAAGCTTAGTGAGGAAGGCACAACAAAAGATGAGATAGGCTGAAAGCCAGGCCTCTTGTGCCAAACATCTAGGCAAGTGTGAATTCAAAGAAAATGTTCTTGAAAGAAGTTAAAAGAACTAGAGTACCGAACACATACTAGTGAATTCCCAAATTATAGGAAAACAAAACAGATTTATGGCTGATATGCAGAACGCTCTAGTGATCCAGATCAAAGATAAAACCTGCCATAACATCTCCTCAAATCAAATTCTAATCCAGAGAAAAGCCCCAACTCTCTCCAATTCTTTGAAGGCTGAAAGAGGTGAGAGAGTTGCAAAATAGGAGTTGAAAGCCAGCAGAAACTGGTTCATGAGTTTTAAGGAAAGAAGCCATCTCCAGAACATAAAAATGCAAGGTGAAGCAGGAAGTACTGATGTAGAAGTTACAGAAAGTCATCCAGAAGATTTTGCTAAGGTAATTGATGAAGATGGGTACACTAAAAAAATATTCTCAGTGTAGATGTAATGGTCTTTCCACTGGAAGAAGATAGCATCTAAGACTTTCATAACTAGAGGGGAGAAGGCAATGCCTGGTTTCAAAGCTTCAGAGGACATGCTGACTTGTTCATTAAGCTCCCATTTAGTTGGTGACTTTGGGCTGATGCCAAAACTCAATTACCATTCTGAAAATCATAGGGGACTTCTGAATTATGAATTATGCCAAATCTACTCTGCCTGTGCTCTATAAAAGAAACAACAAAGCCTAAATGACACTAGCTATTTATAGCATAGTTTACTTAATATTGCAGGTCCACTGTTGAGACCTACTGCTAAGAAAAAATTTTTAAAAAGGATTTCTTTCAAAATATTACTGTACATTTGACAATGGACTTGCTAACTCAAGAGCTCTGATGGAGATGTCCAAGGGGATCATTGTTTTCATGCCTGTTAGCATAACATCCATTCTGCAGCCCATGTATCAAGGAGTCATTTTGACTCTCAAGTCTTATTGTCTAATACATACATTTTGTAGGCCTATTTCTGCCATAGATAATAATCCCTCTGATAGATCTTGGCAAAATAAGAAAAAAAAGAAATCTTCTAAAAAGGATTCATCCTTCATGATATGGGAAGACATCAGAATCTTAACATTACCAAGAGTTTGGAAATCCAATCTTCATGGATGACATTGAGTGGTTTAAGATTTCAATAGAGAAAGTAACTGCATATGTGGTGGATATAACCAGAGAATTATAATTAAAAGTGGACCCTGAATATACAACCAAATTCTTGGAATCTCATGACAAAACCTTAATGAGTTAGAAGTTTCCTCTTATGAATGAGCAAAGAAAGTTGTTTCTTGAGATGGATTGCAATTCTGATAAAAAGTGTGCACATTGTTAATATGACAACAAAAGATTTAGAATATTACACAAATTTAGTTGATGATGTAGTGGCTAGGCTTGAGAAAATTACATCCAATTTTGAAAAAAAAAAGTTCTACTTGGATAAAATGCTATTAAACAGTATCACCTGTTACAAAAAAATATTTCTTGAAAGGAAGACTCATTTTATTTGGAAGACTTTATTGTTGTGTTTCTTAAAACAATTCCCACAGCCACCCCAGCCTTCAGCAGCCACCATACTGACCAGTAAGCAGCCATCATCATCCAGGCAAGAACCTCCACTAGGAGAAAGAATCATGATTCACTAAAGTCATAGATGATCACTAGTTTTATTAACAACAAATTATTTCAAATTAATGTATGCACTTTCTTAGATGCAATTCTATTGCACATGAATAGACTATAGTGTAGTGTAAACATAACTTTGATATGCACTGGGTAACCAAAAAATACTTGCGACTTGCCTTATTGTGGTGACCTAGAGCCAAACTCATAATATCCTTTAGATATTCTTGCATTGAACGCTTCTTTGGAGCCAGACATCACTCTAGACAATGGGAAAATATTAATAAATAAGACAAATTTCCTACATTTATGCAGTTAGTTATCTTACATTCTATTCAGAGATGAGCATTGAACAATGAGCTATTCAGAGTTACATAAACAAAGATCAAGAGTGGTAAGTACTATAAAAATAATCTTCAGGAGAAAAGTATATTTGTTATAAAATAATTAAGAAGAGTTTCTCTGATTAAGTAACATTTGAGCCGAGACCTAACAAAATGATTGAACATGAATTATAGAAACGAAGAGAAAAAACATTCCAGGGAGAGAGAAGAACGAGTCTAAAAGCCCTGAATATGCTTACTATGTTGAGAAAATAGTGCGTCTGAAATATCATGGGTGATGGAGAGAGTAGTGAGACATTAAATCAGAAAGGTAGCAGCACAGGCAAGGGAACAGAAGACAAAGGACTTTTTAGGTCATGCAACAGTCTTAAAAATTTATTTTAAGTGTGATGAGAATTCACTAAAGGAAGGCAAGCAAAAAAGTTACTGATTCCATTTAAATTTGGGGAAGGTCTCGCTAGCTACCGTGGAGAGTAGAAATGGTAGGCAATATTAAAGGAGAAAGAAGAGAAACCAGTCACAGATTCCCTGAAATAGTTCAGACAAAAGATGTGTGCAGCTTGGACTACAGTGATCATGGTGCAGAGGTCAAAGACCTCTAGGATTTTGCATCTAGCTTGAAGGTAGAGGAGACAGGACGTGTTGATATATGGCATGTACATTGTGAGGGAAATGGACCAGTGACGACCACAAGATATTCATTCAGTCGCAGCAACTGGGAGGATGGCTCAATCAGTCCTTGGGACTGCACAAATTGAAGGAGAATCAGAGTTGTTTGGTGTGTGCTTTTGTTGTTATTGTCGCTTGTATCTGGGTGATGTGTGGAGGAGGGGAAGATTAAAATATTTGTTTTGGTGTACGCTAAATTTTAAGTGTGAATTTGTCTGCCACGAGAAGAGTTCAAGTGGCCGATTGGATGGAGAAGTCTGGAGATTGAAACTGAAGATTTATACATTGCCAGTTTATAGATCAGATTTATCATCAGAAGATTAAAGTGGATACTCTCAAGAGTAAGTCTTGGAGTCCAAACCCTCGGGCACTACAATATCTGGAGGTCAGGACAATAAGAAGAAACCACACAACCAAAAATGAGTATTTCATGAAGCAGGAGGAAAATCAAGACGGTGATGATCTCTACCATATTGCCATGTGACCACAATACCTTTTCCCCCAGTTATTCGTTCTCCTTTCTGTCTTTAGACCAGGTCTACAGGTCTGCAAACAACATCCCAGACCCCAGAGCCATCTGAGCTTTTTTTGAATTCTTGCAGTGAGAAGCAGAAAAGAAGGAGACAGAAAGGGAGTAGATCAATTTTACTTTGATTCTGGAGGCAGGTAAAGCAGAAACTGTAGTAACGGTGGGGAAATTGTGTGCCGTGGCACCTGATAGCAACTCGAGCTGTGTCAGGGGAAGTTTCAGGAAGTTCAGCTATGAAACAGACATTGCATCTCAGTGCCTAGGGCATAATAGGTGCTACATATTAACTTCTTAAATAAGTGAATGGACGTAGCAGAAAGACTAATACTTTCCTCTTCTCTGCCTCTATATACAATTAATAGTCCTCAAGTCCCATCAGTATGAAACGTTATTTTTCTCACGTCTTCTCTTCATTACCACTATTATCAGCTGGTTCTTACAGCCCACATCATTTTAGTGGCCTAAATGTTCTCTGCTTCATGTAACTTATTGTATTTCCACAGCCATATTGCCATGAGGGGCATTACTCAAAGAACTCCGAATGATTAAAAATAAACTCATGTCTTATTTTCTAAAGTTACCTTGATGTTATATCTTTCAATTTTCCGTAAAAATGTCTGACATCCTGATGTCAGGAGCACCCAGAAGCTACCCTTCCCTAGAGCAGATAATCATAACCATGTGGAATTAGCATCCCACACAAAATTGTCTGCAGAATCCGCCAGGCCCTACCTGGCATTCATGAAAGATTTGCATTTCCATTCCTCGACTCCGAATGCAGTTGTCTTTCTCATGCAACAGGAATGAAAGTCTGTTCAAAATTTCCCTGTGGCATATTAACCTAAACCAAGCCAGAACAAACTTTTTCTTCATGAAGGCTTACATTACTTCTTAATCTCTTTATTCCACTGAGAGGCTGCTGATTTTCTCTCCCAAATAAGTAGCTCTCTTTATTTACCCTCTGTGGGATGCATGGCAGGCTTGAATGCCAAAGACAAAACAAGCCAAAAGAGTCAGACTGAGAGCAGACAGATCACCTCTCCAGCATTCTCTAATGCAAAGAAATGATTGCTTTGTTAGTTGTGAGTGCAGAGTGTATTTCTAATGCCTCGACTCTTCATTCATGAGTGTTTAAACATTTTAATGAGTATGTTATTTACTGTAATAAAGTCAGAGTCTGCTATTAAATCAATAAAGCCGCGTAACCAAGAATCCCATAACAGCAATTTATTCATGTTCAGTGTTACTGAGTCTAAATACAGGATTCCTGGGCATTTGAATTATCTGGTAGTCATAGATGCTGCACAAATACTTTTTAGTTGCAAATGATTACCAAATTCAATTTAATATGCATATTTGTGTGTGCATGTTTGTGTACATTGTGCTTTGGCATGGTGATTAAAATCAGTGAGTCCTAGAGACAAAAAGCCTAGCTTCAATGTTGGTTCTACTAGCCGGGTGTCCTTAGGCAAAAAAATTCTCTCTGAGACATACTTTTTTTCACCTGTCAAATAGGAATAATAACAGTGTCCTCTGATGAGTCATTCAGATAAAATAAATTCAATATTATAAACAAAGGATAATCCCTGACACATGGTAAAGTTCTATAAATATTAGCAATGAATACTATCAAATGTAAGAGAATATCAGTATTATCGTTAGCCCAGAAGAATTCCTGAAAATTAGAAAAAGGCACCCCTTCTTTCAGGTATAACAATTCTGTGTAGAACTTCATGAATGAAGCATGAGCTATACTTTAACCCATAGTCATCCTCTTAGCTGAGCATGCTTGAACAGAGTACAAGTTGCACAAACAAATGCACTGGTCTGACAGTTAATCTTGCTTTCATCTTCTCTACCTCAATCACACTTCTGCCTTTTTTCTTCTTTCTTTCTTCATAATTTTAAATGGTTTGGAATGAGTTTGACTTCCCATGAGCAATTAAAAATTATCTTAATAAGAAGATGACTTCTATTTCAAGGGGTAGTTCTCCCAAAGTAAGTATTCTGTCTTTGTAAATCTTTGATTCCTGAGCCCTTAGCCACAGACTCATCCTACAATGGAAACTCAATAAATAAATGCTAAATGAATGAATAAGTGAATTAATGATGAAAATTGCATGCCACTTTATCGACTTAAAATCCAAGCTGGCGTTGAACTGATAAATCCTGTCAGCTGAAGTTTACTTTAAATATGTCTAATACATTGACAACACAAATACTTAAATTAGATCCTTGGAATCATGTTGTATCATAAAAATAATCATCTGATGAGCATATGTAATTGGAGAAGAAAAACCAAATGATATGGAAAATTAAAGTCTTAACCAGACATTGCCCTCAACATAGGAATTGGTCTTAATTTGAGGAATATCCGTGCCAAACATCTGGAACGAAGTGATCTTCATAAGCCATAACTTAATAAATGAGGTCTATCTCGACGGCTCTATTTGAAATTGCAGGTCATCTCCACATCCAACCACCATTTCCGATCTTTCTTCTCTGCCTCTGTGTTTTATTTTATTAAGAAAAATCATCACTTTCTGACACATCATAACATGTGGCTATTTATTATGCCTACTGTCTGTTGTCTGACTCCTCCCCTTAGACACAGTCTAGGGCATAATCTCACATCCAACAGAGTAAGCTAGAAAGTATGTGTGTTTCATCTCTCTAAGATAAACCAAAGACCTAAAAACAGCTTTAGACATATATTAGGGATCTCAGTAAATTATTGTTTTTGAATGAAGAAAACGGATGTGACTCCTTTGTGAAAAACATTTCACTGATTTATATTACATATAAACTAAATTCTATACCCTTGACAAATCCTACAAGAGCTGTATGCCCTAACTTCTCTCATTTTTTCATTTTGTACCTCTCTCCTCTGATCTACATCACCACAAACCTAGTGGACTCCGGCATGATAAATATCCCAAGCTCTTTTCCGTGTCAGGATCTCCTCACAGGCTGTTTCCTCTACCTGGAGTATTACCCCCCCCGCCTCCACCCCTCCTCCTGGCCTTTCAGGGGCCAACCCTAAATATGCATCTCTGCATCTCCCCCAACCACACACATACCTTCTTTTTTTCTTTTTTTTTCTTTTTCCAGAAATATTTATTCCCTTTTTTTTTTTTCATTTTAAAGATGCGGGGTACAATTCAGGGTTAGGTATACAAATGTTCATTATGCAGGTACCCTTGTTGATGAGGTGTGCCCCTCCCACCCCTAGCAGTTTCCTTCATCTGACAATCCCACCTCCCTCCCCCAGCAGTTTCCCACTACTGCCAATCCCCTTCTTATACTATTATGACAAGTGTTCAAGGTAAGTTTATGAATGAGAACATATGGTACTCTGTTCTTTGTTTCTGTGATAGATCACTGAGTATGATCGACTCTAAATCCATTCAAGTTGCTGTAAAGACCATATGTTTGTCCTTCTTTATGGCTGCATAATATTCCATTGTGTATATGTACCACTTTTTTTATCCAGTCCTGCTTTGATGGGCATGGTTCCATGTTTTTGCTATTGTGAGCAGAACTACTACAGACATGCGTGTGCAGGTATCTTTTTTGCAGAATGATTTGGCTTCCTCGGGGTATATTCCCAATAGGGGGATTGCTGGATCATATGGAAGGTCAATTTCTAGTTCTTTCAGAAATTGCCACACTGTCTTCCAAAGAGGTTGCACTAGTTTGCATTCTCACCAGCAGTGTAGAAATGTTCCTTTTTCGCCTCATCCTCGCCAGCATCTGTTGTTGTTTGTCTTATTAATGATGGCCATTCTTACAACTGATGATCTGACAACTGATGAGTTGACAAAGCCTCCAATAATAACCACTGGGCAGAGGAGAACCTATTCAGTAAATGGTGCTGGGAAAACTGGCTGATCACATGCTGAAGATTGAAACAGGACTCCTACCTATCACCACACAGAAAAAGTAACTCTAAATGGATGAAAGACCTAAATGCAAAACCTCAAACTATAAGAATCTTAGAAAACACAGGAGACACCCTCATGGAATTTGGAACTAGCAACCAATTCCTGATCAGAACCCTAAATGCCCATACCATAAGAAATAAGATAGACAAGTGGGACCTCATCAAGCTGATGAGCTTCTGCAAAGCAAAGAAACCATCAAGAGAGTGGGGAGACAGTCCACAGAATGGGGAAAAAAATATTTGCCAACTGTATATCTGACAAAGGCCTAACATCTAGGATCTACAAGGAACTCAAACGCACCAAAAGGAAAAAAACAAACAGCCCCATTAAAAAGTGGGCAAAAGACATGAACAGATATTTCTCAAAAGAAGATATATGGGCAGCCAACAGACACATGAAAAAGTGCTCCACCTCACTTATTTTTTCTTTATCCTAATACTAAACACAATTTACAAATGCACATTTATTAACATTTTTTCTCTATGCCTCCTTTAGACTCTGTGTTTCATGAAGATAAATACTTCAAGTTTCACAAGTGTTTTTGCCTAGGCCTAGCACAAAGCAGACAGTCAATAAAAAAAACTCTTAATTCCCATTTTTAGAAGTTGGTTTGTTTTTTTAGTTGGAGTCTCACTCCGTCGCCTAGACTGGGGTGCAATGGCACACTCATAGCCACCCCAGCATCAACCTGCTGGGCTCCGGCGATCCTTTCATCCCAGCCTTCCAAGTAGCCAGATCTACAGGTGTGTATTACAACGTTCAGCTAATTTTTTTAAATTTACTATAGAGATGAGGTCTTGCCAAGTCGCCCAGGCTGTTCTCGAACACATGGGCTCAGGGAATCCTCTCACCTCGGTCTCCCAAAGTGATAGAATTTCTGACTTGAGCCACTATGCACAGCTGAAGATTTTTTTTGTTTTTAAAGGATACAAAATAAATATCCTTGGTAGCCTTCAACCTGTATGTCCAGGATTTAGACTTCTGATTTTAATTCAGAGTCAAAATGAATTCAGTCATATGTTCATTTTTCATTAAGTTGCATATGGCCACGTGATGCTACACCTGCAACTGTTCAAGAGTGTCCAGATGTCTGGTGTCATAACTGAAACTGACAGGAAGTTTGGGCATCTGTTGAATATATCCTTTGTGAGTATGTATTTGAGAGAGAAGACTTATTAGAAATGATTTACATTAGTTAGTTAATTACCAATGTGTCCATACACTTGCATTTTACTAAAATCTGAATCAATATGCAATGCAGATTGACCCTAAATCCTTACCACTTTTATTTTATATAATTTTATTGCTTCTCACTCAGTGATGTAAAGTTTAATTAAAGTCAGTGGCTGCATCTTGATTACTCTAATTACTTGACATGTAGCTTGTGAGTACTTATACTACTACTAAATACTAAGCAGGAATTAGTTTCTTCTACTTTATTCAATTAAAGTTTATTTTTTTACTACTGATGATAGAAAAGACATTTTGCTGTATATTGGAAAGAGGATGACCCACCGTCACTTTCTTCAGTTAAGGATGTAGTAAGACATGCCCCACCATTAATTTAGTTGCAGTGCTTATTATTGCTATTGTTTCATTTATCTGTTTACCTAAGGGAACTTAAAATAGCCTCACAAATACACACTGGTCATTAAATGTGCACAATAGGACTGTGCATGTTTATTTAAAAGTAACTACAACAACAGTCAACCTTACTTCCATCCTTGTATCGTACTCATATAGCCAGCTAATCTGGACTATCTATCCATGTAATTTGCTCTTAAAGGCATGTCTTAAATTTTACCTCTACCTGAAGGTAACCCTGATTACCAAAAGTTCCTTGTATCTCAATTTCTTTGACATCTGTAAAACTTATATCTGTTACTACATCATTTCCTGTTCACTTGTGTTGGGAGCCAGCCTTGGAGGTCCACATGATTGACAGGGTCCCAGTGGGCCGAAGACCCCGGGTCGCAGGGCGAGCCCGGGAAGCTGAGGCCCTTCTGTCTTCCACCTTTGCTGTTTGATACAAGCTGAAGAAATTCTGTGCAGTCATGGAAGAAGAAAATGGCATGTTTATGCGAAGTACTCACACCTAACCTGAGAATGTCATGGTTCATTTTCCCATTTTCCCACTATGCCGCTTGGTCTTTTCTAACATATGCAAGGGTTAAATTCTGAAGCACATCAAGAATGCTTTCTTTCACTTGGTTATAAGTTACTAGATATTGCTTGAATAAAATATGATATAAGTATATTCACTCCTTATTTGATTTAGAATTACGCAGCTTAGTGTTCAGACATGAGGTTTTTTAGAAGTACAAGTTTATGGTAAGTTCATTATGAGCTCATTGTAAGTTCTAACACTTATCTAGGAGTTATGTAGGTGATTTATAACACTGTCTTCACAGACTTAGGATAAAGATTAATCGTTAAGGTTTTTACTTAATTCTATAGTTAAATTTTAAGTAAACATTTATAGAGTGGGTTTTCACTGAATTCATAATATACTAATTAGATATTTTATGATTAACTAAACACAGAAAGCAACCTTGGGGGCCTAGGAAATGTCATTAAAAGCTTCTTTTGAGTTTTCTTTAGAAATAAACACTGCAGGATAAGAGAAAATAATGAAGACACCTGGACAAGAAAGGCGATTACAAAAGCTTTGAAGGTCATAAAAGCCCAAAAAGAGAAGAACTGCTACGTGAAGAACCGTGCACCTGGGAACTTTCTTGAAGCACTTCAAGGACTGTAATTTGGGACTCTTTTGAAGAAAGTTGCTGACAGTGCTATTCTAGACATGATAATTGTTTTAGCCATGTATTAATCATAATTAGTAAGTGAAATATCATACAAGTTTATATAATCAATATACATATGTATGAGGGTTGACAAAAATTATTAGGCTCTGGTTATGTTTAACAAGGTTTTTACTTTGTGTCATTAATTAAGTTTTAGCGCTATAGTTTAGTGTTTTATAGCTACTTTGAAGATTGTTTTAAGTTCATAAGTTTAAGTTCCCACAATGATAAAATTGGTGCCTCAAGGATAATAATAATTGCTCCACTGCCTATCTTAAGACAAAGATGTTTTCCAGGAGGTTGCCAAGCATAAGGGAAAACAGCCAAATCACCATTATCCTAAACTTAAAAGCTCATTGGCAATTATGCAACCATAATAATTTTAGTTGTGGTAGTTTTATTTCATTATGTTTAGTTCACTTTATATGTTTATTCAGAGTAAAGATTAGTGTATGTATCTTCACAGTGAGTGACTTTCATAGTTATTCTTTAAATGCTAGCCACTGTTGTTTGGTCAAGTTAATGGGCTTCATATTCCTACTATCACTAGGTACAATGTATAGTTTTGTCTTAGTGATTTTAAGACTTTTTTAATTAGACAAGTGATGTGGAACTGAAATCAAAGTAAACCTTGTATGCATTATGTTTAGTTTAAGTAAAACTCCTTTTAAACTTATCTCAAGACTCATTAACTGAAAGTAGATAGTGTTTTTGGCTTATTCGTATCTTCTAAAGACCGCTAGATGGTGGTAACTTTTAAAGTATATGTACGTGAAGGAATTTTCTTTGTCTTGCCTCTTTACAAATGGTATAAAAGCTCTGTTAACTAACATTAGATTGTCATCTGTTCAGGAAGCAGGTGTCCGGGTATAAGATTTTCGTCTTTCGCCTATCCGTCTCTCCTTCAGGAGATCTCACGACCTGGCAAAGGGGATGGACCCCTTCACACTTACATATAACCCTACATTATTGTTAGCAATTTCACAGATGTATATTTCATTTTATGTATATTTCTTTTTTTTAATTTTTTTTTTGAGTTGGAGTCTCACTCTGTCATCCATACTGGAGTGCAGTGGCCACTCCCAGCCACCGCAGCCTCGACCTGCTGGGCTCCGGCGATCCTTCCACCTCAGTCTTCCGAGTAGCCGAATTACAGGCATGCACTACCACGCCCGGCTAATTTTTTTGATTTACTGTAGAGATGAAGTCTCGCCTGCCCAGGCGGGTCTCGAACCCGCAGGCTCAGGCAATCCACTCACTTCAGCCTCCCAAAGGCGTGGGATTACAGGTGGAGCCATCCAGCCCAGCTCATTTTATGTATATTTCATTTTATGAAACCCTTTGTTTTTCTTGACATTAAATAATAGTCTTTCTTGCAGTAATTGTTATAGTGCTATGGAAAATTATTCATATTGCAAAATAATTAAATTCAAAATCAAGACTAAAATCCACTATAAGTTTACTCTCTAAGATGCATTTTTAAAAAGCTACTTGTAATCTCATTCCTATTCCTGCCGTCATCTTTTTTTTTTCCCCCAAGTTGGAGTCTCACTCTGTCGCCCAGACTGAAGTGCAGTGGCCACTCCCAGCCACTGCAACCTTGACCTGCTGGGCTCCGGCGATCCTTCCGCTCCGCCTTCCAGGTAGCTGGAACTACAGGCGTGCACCACCATGCCCAGCTAATTTTTTGATTTATTGTAGAGATGAGGTGTCACCAAGTTACCCAGGCAGATCTCGAACCACGGGCTCAGGCAATCCACTCACCTCAGCCTCCCAAAGCACATGATTACAGGCTGAGCCACCGAGCCTGGCCCCTGCCATCATCTTTATTCCCCGTGTGGTACTGAAGAAGTGTTTGGTGCCAGGATTTCTTTACTTTTTTTTGCACTTTGAAAGCTTGTAAACCCTCAACACCAAGTAAACTTTACACGCCATGCTCCTAGGCCAAAGTAAAGAACAAAGACACATATTGGGATATCTCTTACTTGTGATACCTTCTGGGTTGGGAAGGAACCCCGTTTCCTCATCGCAGTGTCTGCCACAACAATCATCTGGCTTAACATATTCATCAACCACAAAGGATCTCAGGTATAGACTTTCGAATTTATTCCATATTAAGATATATATCTACATCTATCGGCCATATATGTGTGTGTGTATATGTATGCATACACCTACTTAATCAGCAGCCATTTTGACATTTTACCCTTTCGATGTGTATCAGGGCGTGGGTATGTCCATTTAGTCACAAAAATACATGGACCCAAAAGGAGAAGAAGCTCAGAGGAAGGTTCTTGAGCTTCCTGGATCATGGGAGATTCGCTCTTGAAAAGAGAAAAGAGGTCTTTAACTTCACTGTCCTCACAAGTTTCCCTGTCTAGTCTCTAACTCTAAGGAAAAGTTAGAAAGTGCAAATGACAATGATATCTTCACCTGAAGTTCATGCTTATAAAGCTTACCTATCTGGTAGATTAAATACTTCAAGTTATATTTTTATGTCCATAATTTTTCATTTCCCCAGTAAGAATTCTTACATGTGAAGTTTTTGATAGTGGTTTCCTTATAAAACTTATTAAGATGGTTACCATTAATATATCTCACCAAGAGAAGAGGGCATGTTGGGCTTTTTCCTAAATCACTTCCGGATACAAGGGAACAGCCTATTGAAAGAATTGTGAGCAACTGTTCTGTTTTCACTGTGGATAGACAAAAAGAGACTCTAGCCAGAGTTCCCAAGGAATCAGAGTTAAAAATAGCAGTCTGAGAATACGCATTTAACTTGCTTACCCTTAAGTTCTTTTTTTATTTTAACTTATTTATTTAGTATAAAGATGTGGGGTACAATTTAGGGTTAGGTATATAAACATTTATCATGCAGTTACCCTTGTCGATGAGGTATGTCCCTCCCTCCCCTTGCAGTTCCCCTCAACTGCCAGTCCCACACCCCACCCTCCCCAGACAGTTTTCCACTACTGCCAATCGCTTTCTTATAGCATAATAATGGTTCAAGGCTTAAGTTCTTACTAAACATCATACACTAAAGAGAATTGAAAAACAGAAAAGAAAAAGACACAAGACTGGCTGGGCTCGGTGGCTCAGCCTGTCATCCCAACACTTTGGGAGGCCGAGGTGAGTGGATTGCCTGAGCCCACAGGTTTGAGACCAGCCTGGACAAACTTGGCAAGACCTCATCCCTACAATAAATCAAAAATTACCCAGGCATGGTGACACGCATCTGTAGTTCTGGCTACTTGGCAAGGCTGAGGAGGAAGGATCGCCTGATCCTAGCAGGTCAAGGCTGCCGTGGCCGGGAGCGTGCCCTCCAGCCTGGGTGACAGAGTGAGATTCCAACTCAAAAAAAAAAAAGACACAAGACTAAGAGAAAAATAAAAAGGTCAGTATCAATAAAACCTGGAAGCTGAAAGTTGGATGGAAATACGGTAACTGATTTTTCAGTCGAGAGCCAAACTCTAGGCTTTTGGTGAGAACAATAGATAAGCAAATCAAATTTTTATCAAGGAATTCTCAAAAGCCATGGGCACTGCCAGCACTACATACTCTGGATAAAGGAAGGAAGGCAGGTGAGAAACAAACACAAAGAGCATCGAATGAGCGCTGGTCTGAAGACAAGTGGCCACCAGATTATTTCTGCCATATCACATATTTCTATCTTTCCCACAGTTTTCTGATGTGGCACGTAAAGAGCTCGGAAGTTACCATCTTATACTAACAACAAGTAAAAACCTGAACGTGCTGAAAATCAACGACTCTTCTCTGATCCATCAGAGAAGCTAGGTTGCAGGGCAAACCACCACCACCAAGATTGTAGAGACAGACAGGCAAATACAGAGAATCACAATTTACGGGAACAGAGACCCACGAGTGGAAACTGCCACCGGAACAACTGCTGAATCGAAAACTCTGAATTGTAACTGATGAATTCCTGGAGATTCTGTGTGGATCAGTCATAAGGGAGTTCCCATACTTCTGTGAGCATACCTCTAGAAGATCAACCAGGATCTCACAGTGAATATCAGAGAAAAATACTACAAGCTTCCAGCAGGGGAAGAAAAAACTAATCTTCTGTTCTTCACAAGGCCTGCCCTTGAGAGAAATCATTTTACCAGAGCTAAAACTACTGGAGTTTTCAGCCTGACTGATGTAGAGGAAGAAAACACCCTTTTCCAGCCCACTGCAGCCATCCTGTTCCATCTAAAAGGCATGAAGAATTACTGAGAAGTAGCCGGGCTCGGTGGCTCAGCCTGTAATCCCACGCCTTTGGGAGGCTGAGGTGAGTGGATTGCCTGCGCCCGCGGGTTCGAGACCCGCCTGGGCAGCGAGACCTCATCTCTACAATAAATCAAAAAATCAGCCGGGCGTGGTAGCGCGCGCCTGTAATTCCGGCTACTCAGAAGGCTGAGGCGGAAGGATCGCCGGAGCCCAGCAGGCGAGGCTGCGGTGGCCGGGAGCGGCCACTGCACTCCAGTCTGGGCCACAGAGTGAGACTCCAACTCAAAAAAAAATAAAAAAAATAAAAAAAAATAAATAGAATTACTGAGAAGTGCTTGTGAATTTTACAGTCCAGAGGCAAAGGCTTAATCATAGAACCATAGACTCCTTCCTCTTTCCCACAGTTCACTGCCACTTTACTAAAGACCTATTTATAGTAGGTTGTTTTTTTTTTTTTTTCCACCCAGTACACCATGTCTGGCTACTAAGAAAAAATTATAAGTCAAATGAAAGGAAAAAAAAAAAAGTTTGAAGAGACAAGGCAAACTTCAACACCAAACTCAGATATGGAAGGAATGTCAGAAATGTCAGAAGTTAATATGCTATGAGATCTAGTAGCTTGGAAGGCTGAGGCGGAAGGATCACCGGAGCCCAGCAGGTCAAGGCTACAGTGACTGAAAGCGGCCGCTGCACTCCAGTCTGGGTGACAGAGTGAGACTCCAACTCAAAAAAAAAGAGAGATCTAGTAGATAAAATAGGTAGCATGTAATACAATATGAACAATGTAAGTAGAGATATGAAAATCTTGAGAAATAATCAAAAAGAAATATTAGAGATAAAAAGCATTGCAACTGAAGTGATGACTACTTGAGATGGGTTCATTTCCTCAGCCATGGACATGACTGAGAAAATAACTTCTGAGTTGAAAAAAAGATATAGCAATAAAAATATCCCCAAATGAAAAACAATTTAAAAATGGGAAAAATAGAGCAGTCTGTAAGAAACCTCTGGAGGGAAAAAAGAAAAAGAAAAGATGTACCATGTATGTAATGGGAATACCAGAAGGAGGACAAAGAAAGGAACGGAAGTAATATTTGAAGCAGTCATAACTGACCATTTCTCCAAATTAATGTCAGGCACTAAGAAATAAGAACAGTAATTCATTTTCAAATTGGAGCCTTGCTTACCTTGGGTTCTGAAGATGGTGTCTAAATGCTTTTTGCTTTTCTTTTGTTGATTGACTTCCTGATTCTTTGTACTTCCTTTTTGTGGGCTTTTTACTTTGATGAGCTTGATGTTTTAGCTTATGGCAGGAGCCAATCAGAATAATTCTGTAAGCCCATCAGCAAAGACATGCAAATGAAATGCTTCTGTAAGTCAAGCAAAATGTGTCACATAGGCGTCATATAGGAAAGCCTGTAACTTCTGCAGTACTTCTCCAGTGAGGAACCAGGAGAGGGACCTGAATTTTAGGGATAAAAGTGCTGATTCTTCCTGTTTCTGTGTGTCTGCTCACCAGACACCCGATCTTGCAAGACCGTCATTAATGTCTCACTTCTGCTGCACTCTGTGTCTCTGTGTCCGTCCTTTGATTTTAAACAGGTGAGTTTATTTCTTGTAATTTGGAAGCTCATCTGGGATACCTCTACACCTGTTGGAGGGGGACCCCAGCAGAGGGGGAGATAAGTCCCACCTGATTTTGGGTCGCCTATTCTCCTTGGGCATCTTGGCTGCTCCCTGGACTGCAGATAAGCCTGAGACTATTGTTCCAGAGACAGCAGAAGCAGCACGGGGCGGGGGGGAAAGCAGGCATTGTAGCAACCAAGCAACCTTGTGCATGAGTCAAGGTAGGAAATGTTGGACTATAAGTATTGCCTTGGTGGTTGAGGCATACTTGGAGGTTAAGTGTGTGTGTGACTGAGATGTAACACAGATAGGAAGCAACTCCCAATCCACGGTTCTGTCCTCCCATGAGGGAAATGGCCAGAAACAGACGAAGTGATTCTTGGGGTACACAAGAAACCTCCAGGAGGGAGGTATGAGTTCATAGGTAAACTCAGGCATAGGCATCAACCAGGGAATACGAAACTTCTAGTACTTGGGGTTGAGCATTCAAGTTAGCCGAGATTGGCGAAAAAAAATTCTATGCCAAGGGAACACGAGAAAGGATGGGATAAAAATTCTCCCTCTAACATTACCCCAGATAGTACATGGGGGAAAAGTTGAGGTCTTGGGGGGATAGCCCTTGTATCAAGAAAAAGAAGAATGATCAGGAGAGTTGCAAAGTCCAAATGGAAATGAGAACACCCTCCAGGGCTGGGCATTCAGTCAGCCAAGCATAAGTACCCAAATGTAGATCCTGGGTGGGACAATAATGATCAAGAGGATAGGACAAACATGTAGGATCTGAGGAAGTTGAAAAGTAAGGGAATCAGAATCAGCCCCAAAGTCTCAGGATGTTTCTAAGGCGTTTGAAGTTCAACAAGAGAAGGAAAAAACTCCAACTGCCCATCAGAGACCTGGTAAGAATGAACCTGACACATCCCAGGTAAATATTAGGGCGCTGGAACCCAAATAAATTTATTAATTAACATGGGTGCCAGCCATTTGGTACTGGCCTTCCATGTTGGAACTATAATTTTCAGAGTCCAAATAGTTAACCTGAAACTACAGGGTTAAATAGAAGCTTCTAAACTCTATCTATTTCTCTCTTTTCTGCCTGCTTTGAATCTGCTGACAGCTAAGCTACTGGTGTTGAGATAAGCTCACTGTTTCAAAGTTAAATTTTTAAAAATTTGTTTTTCTCATACAGTTCAGCCAGTTCTAACTAAAATGCAAGCTCTAAAAGCTCATTTAAAATGGAAGGAAAAAAGGGTTTTAAAAGTTTTTAAAAATAAACTGACACGGAGATTGCTTTACTCCAATTTGGTTCACAGCCTTTATTAGACTTGCCTATTGGGGCAAACAAAGTTTAGTCATGGAAACAGGTTCCAATTTTGCCAGAAATGTAATTTGAATGTGGGAGTATTTTGTAAAATGGTAAGTTTGTTGCTCTTTCATGGCTGAGGTTTGGAGGTAAAGGTTGTTAAATATTTGTGAGTACATATGTCTGAATGTGTTTGCATGTATGTGCATGTTATGTGTTCTGTCCCACATGCTACCGAATTGACTTCTAAGTAAATGAGTACTTATAAAGCAAATAAATAAATCTAAATGCTTTCCAAGTTCATGTGACTTTAATAATCTTTGGGAAATAAAAATGAGTTTAAAATTATTAATAAAATGAAAAGTGTGTTTGGAATTGTCAGTATACACTTTTGTCTGGGTCTACCAATTAAGTTTTGTATTTGCCTTTGCTAGATATTTTAAGTATCAGAATTTGACATGAAAGTTATAAAACTATTAACCTAGCCGTAACCAGAATTATTTTTATTTATAAAAATTGTTTCTATCATATGTATAACTAATTTAGAATTTTTGGTTAAAAAAAAGCTTAGCCTTCTGAATTATCAGTAAAATATTAATGTATTTAACATTAAGGTTCTTACTTAGGTAACACCTGATGTTCACAGGCTTTAAAAATGATTATCTGGAAGATAACTTAAAATGATAATGGGCAGCCAGGCTCAGTGGCTCAGCCTGTAATCTCAGCACTTTGGGAGGCCAAGGCGAGTGGACTGTCTGAGCCCACGGGTTCAAGACCAGCCCAGGAAACTTGGGGAGACCTAATCTACAATAAATAAAAAATTAGCAGGCATGGTAGTGCGCACCTGTAGTTCCAACTACCTGGAAGGCTGAGGCAAAAGGATTGCCAGAGCCTATCAGGTTGATGCTGGGGTGGCTGCGAGTGTGCCACTGCACTCCAGCCTGGTCAACAGAGTGAGACTCCAACGCAAATAATAATAACTATTTTATAATAATAACAACAATAATAATAACTGACCTTGTCTAAGATCTCAGTTTTCATAAAAAATCGAGAAAATTGCTATAAATAAATAAATTAGGTAAATATGAATAAAATAATGCTTATGGATAATAAGCTCTTCATGTAATTTGAAAATTTTAAAATTGTTTTAGAAGCTCATTAAATGTCTGAGCTATTTTCAATTAAGAAAAAGTTATAATATGGAAAAATATTTCTAACATTATGTAAAGGGTCTCATCTTTAAAATACTAATATCTAACAGACAGTCCAGCATTTCTTGTTTCCTAAGTTTTCACTAAAATTTTAGGTTATTTTATGTAATCTGAAGATTATTTAAAAGGCAATTTATTTTAAAAATGGAAAAAAATCGGATCAGGTTCAGTGGCTTAGTCTCTGATCCCAGCACTTTGGCCAAGGCGAGTGGATTGCCTGTGCCGGCTGGTTCAAGACCAGCCCGGACAACTTGGCAGGCCCTCATCTCTACAATAAATCAAGAACTTAGCTAGGCATGGTAGAACGCACCTGTAGTTCTGGCTGCTTGGAAGGCTGAGATGGAAGGATCGCTGGAGCCCAGCAGATCGACACTGGAGTGGCTGTGAGTGTGCCCCTGCACTCCAGCCTGGGCGACAGAGTGACACTCCAACTCTAAAAAAAAAAAAAAGAAAAAAAATCAGTAAGTAAGAAAGAGAGAGAGAGATGTAAAAAGGGTTATAAATATGAAGGTGTATTTTTGGTAAGAAAAGTTATAAGGGAAAAAGAGTAATTTTATATATGAAAAAATTTCGTATGTTAAAATTTTGTTCTAAAGTAAAACGACTGATTATTTAGTAAACAGGGAAATGCAGGGCAAAGCAGAGAGTCCAAGCATGTCGTCAGTGGTATGTGGAAGTCAGAATAGGGTTCATGAGGGGAAATTTATGAAGAAATCTTGGAATATGATTAACTTGGCTATAACTTTTTCTCCAGTCCTAACTGCTGCTATGACTTTTGTTTTTGTTTTTGTTTTGAGTCAGAGTCTCACTCTGTTGCCCTGACTGGAGTGCAGTGGCATGCTCATGGCCACTGCGGCCTTGACCTGCTGGGATCCAGCGATCCTTCCACCTCAGCCTTCCAAGTAGCTGGAACTACAGGCACATGTCACCATACCCAGCTAATTTTCTGATTTATTGTAGCAATAAGGTCTTGCCAAGTTGTCCAGGCTGGTCTCGAACCAGTGAGCTCAGGCAATCCTCTCACCTTGGCCTTCCAAAGTACTGGGAGTACTTAGTACTTAGGCATGAGCCACTGTGCCCAGCTGTAAGGTTTTTAACTACTTAGAAAACTAAGCTTTAAAAGGATTGATTTTTTTTTATTTTTACATCATTATTTTGTATAGAAAAGGATCTTGTATGGTACATTTTTGTCCTATAATAAAATGGCTGCTTTATTTTAATGGTATAGGGCAAAATTAAAAGGTTTGCATTTTTTTTTAAATGGTATAAATATGCCAAACATGGTATGTTAAAAGTTTCTCTACAATAAATCAAAAATTAGCCGGGCGTGGTAGCACGCACCTGTAGTTCCAGCTACTTGGAAGACTGAGCGGAAAGATTGCCAGAACCCAGCAGGTCGAGGCTGCAGTGGCCGGGAGCGGCCACTGCACTCCGGGCTGGGCGACAGAGTGAGACTCCAACTAAAAAAAAAAAAAAAAGTTTGTGGAAGAAAGTAACTTACAATGACCTGTAATCCTGTGCTTTTGAAAATTTTAATACTGAAACTCTTCAGGTTCTTAATTCAGTTTCTCTAGGGAAGGGTAAACAAAAAAAATTTTTTTAAGGTTTCAGAAGCCACGTCTACCCTCCACCATCCTGAACTACCTGCAGACTAGCCCACAGATCTGGTACTAATTAAGCCCTGGAAGAAAGATTGACTTCAGATGGAAAACAATAGAAGACAAAAGTAGGAACAATTATCAAAGACGACAAATAAAAAACAGTAACACAGATAGATGGTAGTCTGAAGAGATAGAAAATATCAAGATATTTTTTCTATTCTCACGTTCTCAGCACAGAGTACTTCACCTCTGATGATCAAAATATAAGGGGAGTTCTCCCTACCAGCAGTCAATTAATTATCCAGCAAACATGAGCAGGGTAGCCTCTGATTCAATTCAATTCTGAGACTATATGCCTAGAGACACTGTCACATCCCACAAGTAAAGCACTAAGCCCCTCAAGGCTTATCCCCACTTCAGATGACAGTCACAGGCCCCAAGTTATGACCTGTGCTTTTAATCAATTGATTATAAGTTAGAGTTCCCTTAACTCCTTCTTCAGTTTTGATTAACTGGTTAGAGAGACTCACAGAACACAGAGAAACACCTTAGTTACATTTACCTATTTATTATAAAAGATATTACAAAAAGTACTGATAAACAATCAAATTGAAGAGATGTACAGGACAAGCTATGGGAAGATGGAAGGAAAGAAGATGGAGCGTCCATGCCCTCTCCAGGTATGCTACCTTCTAGACACCCGCACACGGTCAGTGAAAGGACAGACCGAGAGCCAAAAGCCATTTTTTATCTTGTTCTTAAACCTTAATACAATGATGAAAAAGTAGAAGCTATGTTTTTGGAGAAATGCATACTTTAGGAAAGATTAACTTTGCCAACTTTGTCTTTTCAGAAACAGACTTCCAGGTATCAGAGTGGAATCAAACTTGCCTAGAGTAAAGGGAAATTATAAGGTTTAAGACATCATGCATTGGGCAAGGACTGTAAAAGTCATGAAACTTGTAATTACAAAAGTTATGACCACTCGGAGAGCAGGTGGGGCTTTGATCTTCCAGTAAATTGGGCACTGTCTACAGGGACGCCAAGGATCCCCCGAAACTACCCACTGGGAATGCCTAGGAGATAAGGGGAGGTGCACCCTCCACTAGCTCTAAGGAATGTCATTTGGGAAGGTACAGGAGAATTAGAATCCTTGTCACACTCTTCTCTAGGGGCTATGACAATATGGACAGACATTAGTGGTCTCTGAGTCATAGGTTCTCCAATACATCCACAGGTGGTAGATAAGGAAGTCACAGCAGTCACATCTACCTGACTGCAACATCTCCAAAGAAAAGGATTTAAACCAGGGCTTTGGGGGGCTATGGCGCCACACTCACCTAGTGTGTAGGCCCGCTCCCTGCCTGTGGGGGGCAAACTTTTCTTAAATAAATCATTTCTTCTCTCACTCCTGTGTGTTGCAATTCTTTGCATTTACTGGGATCTCTGAGTTGTCAGCGTGCACCACCAGGTTGCAGGCTACGGCAGTGCTGCACCTCTCTGAGCTTCTCTCCCCTCACCTTTCCATCGTCTCACCTATCTGTGCTCTAATAGCAATCCAGAAACTCTCTAAATCCTTCTGGGTTTTGTTAGAGGCTCCATTACATAGGCATGGCTGATTAAAGTATCGGCCTTTCTTCAGTCCTTCCCCCTACCACCCCAGAGGTTAGGGGTTGGGACAGAAAGTTCTGACCCTTCAATCACATTGTTGGTTTCCCTGGCAATAAGTGCCTCCACCCTGAGGCTATGGAGGAGACTCTAGCTCTGAGGCATCCCATTATTATATAAAAAGATACTGATCAGTTAAAGGATTCAGACATATATTTCATGATATCAGAGGTAGACTTTAATCCAATATCATCAATAATCCTTTGAGTATCAACGATTAAAAGACAGATTGTCAGAGTGGATCACAAAGTAAAATCCAACTATATGTTTACAAGAAACACATTTTAAAGACACATATAGGTTAAAAGTAAAAGAATGAAAAAAGCCATTTCAACACTAATCCAAAGTGGGAGAAGCTATATTAATTTAAGACCAAGTAGACATCAGAGGAAGAAAAATTACCAGCATTAAGCATGGCCATTACACAATGACAAAGGGATCAACTGCAAGAAGATATAGCAGTACATATATATAGCAGTGTGTGTGCTTAACAACAGAATATCAAAACAAAGGAGACAAAAAATGATAGCACTATAAGGAAAACTAGATGAGCTCACTCTTGTTGTTAAGAGTGTCAACATTCCTCCATTTTTCAAATAGAAAATAACTAAGGACATAGCATCATCAGTCAGCAGAATATAATTATCTATCAACCACTTCATCCAACAGAAGAATACACATTATTCTAATATTCCCTTAATACATATAACAAGATAGATCATTTTCTGGATTATAAAACACACCTTAGCAAATTTAAATATATATATATACAATGCCTCCTCTCAGACCACAATGGACTTAAACTAGAAATAAATAACAGAAAGATAGCTGAAAAATCCCAAGGCACTTGGAGATTAAACAACACACTTCTAAATAACACGTGGGTCAAAGAAGAATCTCAACAAATTTTAAAACATTTTGAACTAAACGAAAATGAAAACACAACTTATTAAAATTTGTGGAATACAATGAAAGAAATTTTAAAGGTATGCAGCATTGAATACATATATTAGGAAATAAGAAAGACCTAAAATTGGTAATCTAGGTTTCCACCCTAAGAAACTAGAAAAAGAAGAGAAAATTAAGTCCAAATTAAGAAAAAAAGATCAAATAATAAAGCATAAGTCAATTAAATTGAAAGTAGGAAATTAATAAAAATTAATGAATCCAAAAGACAATCCTTTGAAAAGATTAGCTAGGATAACGGGGGAAAAAAAGAGTGACACAAATTATCAATATCAGAAATAAAAGAGGGGACATCACTACAGATCCTGTGGGCATTGAAGGGATAATAAATATTATCAATAACTCCATGCAACAAATTTGTTAGCCTAGATAAAATGAAACAAGTTCTTAAAAGAAAAAAATTTACCTAACTCAAGAAAAGAAACAGATTATTTTAATAAGCATATATCTATTAATTAAATTATGAATAATTAATAACACTCCAAAAGGGAAATCACCAGGCTCAGTTGGGTTTACTGGTGAATTCTGCCAAACATTTAAGAAAGGAATGGTCCAGTTATCTATAATAAGCAATTATAGTCATTCCTTAGTAATCACGGAGAATTGGTTCCAGAATTCCTGAGAATAACAAAATCCAAGAGTATTCAGTCCCTTGTATAAAATGGCAACTATTTGCACAGTCTACATATATGCAACTTCTACATAAATATTTGCTTTACTGTATTTTTATTCATAATATATATTTTTTTACTTAACCTGTCCTTTACTGACTGCTTAGATTTTTCTAATTTTTATTATTGTGTATAACACTCTGATGACCAGTTTTGTACATAAACATTTACATCTGACTATTTTCCTTAGATAGATTCTTAATAGTGGAAATCTGGGGTCAAAGAGTATAAATACTTTTGAGATTTCCTGGAAAGGTTGTAAAACTTTACATTTTATCAACAATGAGAAATAGTAACAAGCATTACCAGTTTTTAAAAATTCTTGCCAAATCAATAGGTTAAAAAAAATGACTGGTTGGATGCCATGGCTAACGTCTATAATCCCAGCACTTTGAGAGGCTGAGGTGAGAAGATTGCCTGAACCCACGGATTTGAGACCAGTCCGGGCAACTTGGTGAGACCTCATCTCTATAATAAATCAAAAAAATTAGCCAGCCATGATGGCGCGTGCCTATAGTTCCAGCTGTTTAGAAGGCTGAGGCGGAAGGATCACCTGAGCCCAGCAGGTGGTGGAGGCTGGGGTGGTCATGAGTGTGCCACTGCACTCCAACCTGGGTGACAGAATGAGACTCCAACTCAAAAAAAAAATGGCAAGTCATTATTTCAACTTGCAATTTTTTAAATACCTAAGTTGCACATGCAGTAATTCCTGTTCCTCAGTCATTTGTATTTCCTTTTCTGAGAGTTGTCTGCTAGTGTCCTTTACTGGGCATACTTTGTTAATATTGGCTCCACCAATTCTACAGCTGTCTGTAAAAGATCCCAGACTTTGTATTTAGCAACAACTGATGGGAGGCCAGTTTCCAGCAAGATTTAAAATAGTTCCAGACAGCACTGCTGTTTCAATGAAACCAGAAAGGAGACAGGTTTTTGTGTTTTTTTTAGAATCTGGGAGATTAAGTTATTTTGCTGAACCATAGTAATCTATCATATTTTTATGGCTTCTTACATTTTCTTTCTCCCAAAGCTGCTCTTTTCTTATATATTTATTTAAATTTTAAAACATGGGGCACTATTCAGGGTTAGGTACGCAAATAGTCATTACACAGGTACCCTTGTTGATGAGGTGTGCCTTCGTCCCTACCTGACAGTATCCCACGTCTGCCAATCCCTTTCTTAGAGTATTATGACCATTGTTCAAGGCCCACTTATGAGTGAGAACATGTGGTACTCTGTTCTTTGTTTCTGTGATAGATCACTCAGTATTATAGACTCTAAATCCATCCAAGTTGCTGTGCAGTTCATAATTTTGTCCTTCTATTGCTGTGCAATATTCCAGTCTGTATATGTACTGCATTTTTTAATCCAATTATTTTTCAATGAGCAGCACAGTTGGTTCCATATTTTTGCTATTGTGAATAATGCTGCGATAAACATGCATGGGCAGGTATCTTTTCAAAGAGTGATTTGAGTTCCTCTGGGTATATTCCCAGAAGGGGGATTGCGGGGTTGTATGAAAGTATGAAAAATCAATTTTTAGATCTTTCAGGATTCACCAAACTGTTTTCCACAGAGGTAGTATTAGTTTACACTCCCACCAGCAGTGTAGAAGTGTTTCCTTTTCCCCTCATCTTCTCCAGCATCTGTTTTTTGTTTTGTTTTGTTTTGTTTGAGTTATTAATGATGGTCGCCTGACTGAACTTAGGTGGTATCTCAGTGTGGTTTTAATTTGCATTTCTTTGAGGATTAGTGAGACTGGCATTTTTCATGTATCTGTTGGCTTCTTATATGTTTTGACTATTTGTGGTTGCTTATGTTTCCATATGAATTTCTGTATTGTCGTTCCCAGTTCTGAGAAGAATGATGCTGGTAGTTTAATGCATTAAATCTGTGGATGCTCTTGGGTAGGATGGACATCTTAACAATTTTGATTCCTCCAATCCACGAACATGGAATCTTCTTCCATTTGTTTGTGTCTTCTTTAATTTATTTGAGCAATGTTTTGTAGATTTCATTGTAAAGGTCTTTACTTCTCTGGTTAGGAAGATGCCAAGATATATATATATATATTGTGGCTATTGTGAATGGGATTGTGCTTTTTATTTGGGTCCCTGTTTAATTTTGTTGGTGTAGAGGAATTCCACTGTCTTTGGCACATTTATTTTATACCTTGAGACTTTACCAAAGTCCTTTATCAGTGCAAGGAGGTTTCTGACAGATTCTTGTGGGTTTTCACGGTATAGGATCATAACATCTGCAAAGAGGGGTAACTTAACTTCCTCTTTTTCTATTTGGATACCTCTGATTTCCTTCTATTTTCTGATTGTTCTAGTTAAGACTCCCAAAACTATGTTGAAGAGGAGGGGTGAGTGGGCAGGCTTGTCTTGTTCCAATTTGCAGGGGAAATGGTTCCAACTTCTGACTGTTTAACAATATGTTGGCCATGGGTTTCTTGTAGATGGCTCTTACTATTTTGAGTAGTGTTCCATCTATGCCTAGGCATTCAAGGATTTTAATCAAGAAGGAATGTTGGATTTATTGACAGCTTATTACACCTCTAATGATAAAATCATGTGGTTCTTATTTTTACATATGTTGATGTATTTAATTATGCTTCTGGCCTTGCAAATGTTGGTCCAGACTTGCATCCCAGGTATGAAGCCTACTTGGTCATGGTAGATGATTTTTGAGATATGTTGCTGGATCCAGTTTGCTAGAATCTTGTTGAGAATTTTTGCATCTATGTCCATCAAGGATATTGGCCTGTCATTATTGTTCTTTGTTGGATCTTTTCCTGGTTTGGGTATCAATGTGATGTGAGCTTCATACAATGATTTGGAGGGAGTTCCATCCTTTTTGATTGCCTGGAATACTTTCAATAGATTTGAGGTCAGTTCCTCCTTGAATGTTTTGTAGAATTCTGCTTTGAAGCCATCTGGTCCACGGCCTTTTTTTTTTTTTTTTTTTTATAGGTTTCTCATGACATGCAATTTCCTCCATTGCTATGAGTCTATTTAGGGTCTCGATTTCTTCTTATTTCAACCAGGGGAGTCTGTGTGATATCTGAAATTTCTCCATTTCATTTAAATTTTCAGGTTTGCTTCCATATAAGTGTACATAGTAATTTCTGAAAATCTACTGCATTTCTTTGGGGTCAGTTGTGACTGGATCTTTATCTCACAATTTCTCATTGTGTTTACTTGGGCTTTTTCTCTCTTTTTCTTGGTCAGTCTGACTAGGTGCCCAACAATCTTGTTTATCCTTTCAAAAATTCAATTTTTTTTTGGTTTTTTGTTTGTTTGTTTGTTTGTTTGTTTTTTGAGTTGGAGTCTCATTCTGTCGCCCAGACTGGAGTGCAGTGGCCACTCGCCTGCTAGGCCCCAGCGATCCTTCCGCCTCAGCCTTCCGAGTAGCCAGAACTACAGGCAGGCGCTGCCACACCTGGCTGATTTTTTGATTTATTGTAGAGACGAGGTCTCGCTGCCCAGGCGGGTCTCGAACCCGCGGGCTCAGGCCATCCACTCACCTCAGCCTCCCAAAGTCGCGGGATTCCAGGCTGAGCCACTGAGCCCGGCAGTTTTTTTAAATTACAAAGATGCGGGGCACAATTCAGGATTGGGTATACAAACGTTGATTATGCAGGTACCCTTGTTGATGAGATGTACCCCTCCTTCCCCTAGCAGTTTCTGTCAACTGCCAATCCCACCCCCCTAACAGTTTCCCGCAACTGACAATTTCTTTCTTATAGTATTATGATAACTGTTCAAGATCAGCCTATGAGTGAGAACATGTAGTACTCTGTTCTTTGTTTCTATGATAGATCACTGAGTATGATCGACTCTAAATCCATCCAAGTTGCTGCAAAGTCCATATGTTTGTCCTTCTTTATGGTTGAATAATTCCATTGTGCCTATGTACCACATTTTTTTTTATCCAGTCCTGCTTTGATGGGTAACATGGTTGGTTCCATGTTTTTGCTATTGTGAATAAAGCTGCAACAAGCATTCATGTGCAGATATCTTTTGTCTAGAATGACTTAAGTTACCCTGGGTATATTCCCAATAGGGGAATTGCTGGGTCATATGGAAGGTGATTTTTTAGTTCTTTCGGAAATTGCCACACTGTCTTCCAAAGAGGTTGTACTAGTCTGCATTCCCACCAGCAGTGTAGAAGCATTACTTTTTCTCCACATTCTCACCAGCATCAGTTGTTGTTTGTTTTATTAACGATGGCCATTCTTACAGGGGTTAGGTGGTATCTCAGTATGGTTTTGATTTGCATTTCTCTGTTGATGAGTGAAGCTGAGCACTTTTTCAAGTGTCTGTTGGTTGTCCATGTATCTTCTTTTGAGAAATGTTTATTCATGTCTTTTGCCATTTTAAAGGGGCCGTTTGTTTTTTTTTTCTTTTGGCACATTTGAGTTCCTTGTAGATCCTAGATGTTAGGCCTTTGTCAGATATACAGTTGACAAAAACTTTTTCCCATTCTGTAGGCTGTCTCCCTGCTCTCTTGACAGTTTCTTTTGCTTTGCAGAAGTTCATTAGTTTGATGAGGTCCCACTTATCTATCTCATTTCTTAAGGTATAGGCCCTTAGGGTTCTGATTAAAAATTAGTTGCCAGTTCCAATTTCCATAAGGGTGTCTCCAGTGTTTTCTAAGATTCTTATAGTTTGAGGTTTTATGTTTAGGTCTTTGATCCATTTAGAATTAATTTTTGTGTATGGTGATAGGTAGGGATCCTGTTTCAATCTTCTGCATGTAATCAGTCAGTTTTTCCAGTACTACTTACTGAATGGGTTCTCCTCTCCCCGGTGGTTGTTGTTGGAGTCTTGTCAAAGCTGAGTTGGCTGAGAAATTGAGACTTTGCTTCTGGAATCTCTATCCTGTGTCATTGGTCTATGTGCCTGTTCTTGTACCAATACCAGGCTGTTTTGATTACCGTAGTCATATAGTAAAGTTTGAAGTCTGGAAGTGTGATACCTCTTGATTTGCTTCTTTTGCTAAGAATTGTTTTGGCTATTCGTGGTCGTTTATGTTTCCATATGAATTTTTGTATTGTCATTTCCAGGTCTGAGAAGAATGATGTTGGTAACTTAATGTGTTGAACCCAGAACTCTAATCAGAGAGAGAGAGAGAGAGAGACCACAAAGAGCCAGCTCCGATGCAAACACACGAAGGTCTTTATTCAGGCTCGAGTCTATGCTCACACATGAAGCTGGTAGAGGCTTCATGAACCAGAGCGTTGATCCAGTATGGCAAGCAGTTTTTATGCACAATTACAGAGGGAGGGCAAAGAACTTTAAATTTGATTTTACATGATTGGGTAATTTCTCCTAATGGGTACTGGAACACTTGGTATTGGTAGGTGCCTTTCGTGGGCTGTAACCTGACTGCCCGTGATTGACAGAAACCCACTTAACGGGCAGAGTGGAATGTCAGATAAGTTAGGTTCACTGCGTATAAAGTAACCTGAGCAACCTGGAGGTTATATTAGCCATTAAGTTTGCTGATTCACCCCGAGGAATGCTTAGGAAAGCTTGTTTGCTTAACATTTACATAACATAACATGGTCATTATGGGACAACAAAAGTCAAACTTAACAAAGTTTTAAATATGAATGCTGCAAACACATACAGTGAATGTGGGGTAGAAATTCATATAGTACTAGTTCTGGGAATTTATAAAATATCACAAATGTCTTATAGCGGTTTTTGTAAAGGTCCTTCAGGTTTACATAGCCACTGCGTGTAAATTAACACTGGCATGGAGGCCGGTGATTTAAATCAACATAAAGCCCACCTAGAGAGCAGCTAGTGCCTCAGAGTCTACTGTGGTAGCAAAGGAATGTCTGAAAGGGGCTTATCGCTTTAACATTTACATCCCGTTGTAAAAGCAGAAGTCAGCATGGCAATTGGAACTGACAATGCTTAACCCAAGAGTTCTAAATACAAACACTACTTAAGCCATTATAACTACACAATCAGTCACTACCCGGCATCCGACATATGCCTAATTCTACGGGGTCTGAGGTAGGATTTAAAGTACTAAGATTTCATAAAGTACAATGAACATGAGGTAGGAATACACAAAATATATAGTAAACATGAGGTAGGGATATATGAAATATAGTGAACTAAGCACTACTTTTACAGCAAGTATGGCTTTTTAAGTTTCTTGGTTTCTTGGGTCTCTCAATAGCATGCTCTTAACCTAAGTCTATTACTGTCCTCTCAAATGAGTATTGCGTTTAATCTGTAGATTGCCTTTGGTAGGATGGACATTTTAACAGTGTTGATTCTTCCTATCCATGAGCATGGAATATTTTTTCCATTTGTTTGTGTCTTTTGGAATTCTCTGAGCAGTGTTGTTTAATTCTCATTGTACAGGTCTTTCACTTCCCTGGTTAGGAAAATACCAAGTATTTCTTTTTGTGTGTATGTGGCTATTGTGAATGGGATTGTGTTTTTAATGTCTTTCTTTCATTGACTTATTGTATCATATTTTTTGTCATCTATTTCTCATATTTGGGCTTTTGTTTTGGTGATCTGGATTCTTCTGCTGAAGTTAGGGTTTTGGTGGTTTTGTTTTTCCAGCATTCTTAGGTGGTTTGTTAGGCTGTTAGCTTGGGATCTTTCCATTTTTTGATGTATGTTCATAGAGATATGATTTCCCTCTTATTACTGCTTTCATGGCATCCCAGAGATTTTCGTAAGATACAGTGGGGAGGGTGAGTGACAGAACTTTGGAAGTTCTGTGCTCCTGCTGTAAACTTACAGGGATCCCTGGACCCTGTGGGACCACAACCTTTCACAGGAAACCCCCTTCCCTTCAACCATGCTTGCAGTGGTGCATGGAGTGGTGCAGGAAAAAAAGCCCTGAGCTGCACCACCATTTCCCAGGAACTCAACACTTGCATGGTGCAGTGGCGGCTTTCCAACTGTCCTAGGAGAGGAAGGGCCCCAAGGCAAACGCCACAGATGGAGACAGTTCCTGGCTGATGGTCGCCTGAGAACAACCTAGGCCCCAAGGCTGGCTATGCTTTGGCATTCAGATTACAGATTGCCCGAGGTCAAGGTGGGAGCCAGGTAGGATGTGTTGCCATAGTAGCCTCTCACTCCCCTTGTGAACTTTTCTGTGCCTGCTCTGCTCAACAGAGTTACTGCAGTGGCCTGGGACTCCCTCCTAATCCCTACTGGGGCAGTAAAGAGTGCACCCATGTAGGGTGCTCCATCTTCTTCCCCCTGCATGAACCCAGAAGGTTCAAAACAGACAGAAAACTTGAGAAATCCTCAGAGTCCCACCCTTGGCTTAGGTTGACTGGGCACTTCTTTAAAGAAACACTCTGGAAGGAAAAATTCTACAACCACCATCACAGCCAGTTTTCTCCCACAAGCACCACATCCTGACCAGAGATCAACAGTACATCCAACCACATCAGATACAACAACTCAGCTTTGAGGAAGACCTGATCCCAATGCCAGCTAACATTTTCCAAACCATGCTGGTCACTCAAGATGCCATGAGCCAGTGTAGGTATACAGCACAGGGCTGCCACATCTGGCAATTTAGAAACTCACCACACCAAGGCTATATATAAACAAGAGAACCTTACGGTGCCTACATCAGCCTCCTGCCACCACAAATAAGAAGAAATCGTCAACCCAAATGAGAAGAAACCAAAAAGTATTATAATTCTGACAATATTAAAAAAGAGAGTCCTCCACACTCCCAAAAGATCATATGAACTCTTTAGCAATGAACCCTAAGCAAAATATAAATTGTTGAAATTCAAACATAGAATTAAAAGTTTGATGATAAAGTTGGCCAAGAAACTTCAGGAGAAAAATAAAAACCAATGTAAAAAAGTAAATAATAAACCGGGTTCAGTGGCTCAGCCTATAATCCCGCGCTTTTGGGAGGCTGAGGTGAGTGGATTGCCTGAGCCCGCAGGTTCGAGACCCACCTGGGCAGCGAGACCTCATCTCTACAATAAATCAAAAAAATCAGCCAGGCGTGGTAGTACACATCTGTAGTTTCGGCTACTTGGAAGGCTGAGGTGGAAGGATCGCCGGAGCCCAGCAGGTCGAGGCTGCCGTGGCCAGAAGCAGCCACTGCACTCCAGTCTGGGTGACAGAGTGAGACTCCAACTCAAAAAAAAAGTAAATAATAAAAAACTACTTAGGACATGGATAAAAAATTCTCAGGACATGGATAAAAAAATTCTCCAAGCCGGTCTCGGTGGCTCGGCCTATAATCCTGTGCTTTGGGAGGCTGAGGTGAGTGGATTGCCTGAGCCCACGGGTTCAAGACCCACCTGCAACTTGGCGAGACCTCATCTCTACAATAAATTTAAAAAATTAGCCAGGTGTGGTAGCGTGCGCCTGTAGTTCCAGCTACTCAGCAGGCTGAGGCAGAAGGATTGCCAGAGCCCAGCAGGTTGAGGCTGCGGTGGCTGGGAGCATGCCACTGCACTCCAGTCTGGGTTACTGAGCGAGCCTCCAACTCAAAAAAAAAATTCTCCAAAGAGATAGACAGATACCAAAAATCAAACAAAAAATTAAAATTAAATTCTGGAAATGAAAGAAAAATGTAGGGATGTACAAAATGCAAAGGAAACTTTTAACAGGAGACTAGAAAAAGCAGAAGAAAGGATCTCAGAACTTCAAGACAAGGCTTTTGAATTAGTCCAGTTAAGCAAAGATAAAGCAAAAAGAATCAAGAGAAAAAGACAAAGATAGCTATTATATACTGATAATGGGATCACTCCAACAGGGGATGTAGCCATTTTAAATGTATATATACCCAACACCAGAGCCCCCAGCTTTAGAAAACAAAGTCTACTAGACCTAAAAAAAGAGACAGACAGCAATACAACAACAATGAGAAACTTCAAAACTCCACTGATAGCAATAGACAGATGTTCAAGGCAGAAAGTCAACATAAAGCATTGGAGTTAAACAGGACTCTAGAGGAAATCAAGCTAACAGACATCCACAGAACATTCCATCCCATAGCTACAAAGTATACACTTTTTTATCAGCACATGAAATATTTTCCAATATAAACCATATAATAGGCCACAAACCAAGTCTCAATAAATTCAAAAAAATAGAAATCATATCAAGCACCATCTCAGACCACAGTGGAATAAAACTAGAATTAGACTCAAAAAAGAACTCATGAAGCCAAACAAAGACATGGAAATTAAATAATTTTATTCTGGATATTCCTAGGGTCAACAATGAAATCAAGATGAAAATGTGAAAATTCTATGAAACAAATGACAACAATTAAACAAGTTGTCAAAACCTTTGGGACACATCCAAAGCTACGATTAGAGAAAAAATTATAACATTTAAGCCTGTATTAATAAGACTGAAAGATCACAAATTGACAGCCTAACATCACACTTTAAGGAACTAGAAAAACACAAACAAACCAAACTCAAAGCCAGCAGAAGAAAAGCAGTAACAAAGATCAAAATAGAACTAAATTAAACTGAAATAAAAAAAAAACAAGTGGGTAAGGGAACAAAATGCTCATCCTTTGGAAAGATAAACAAAACTGATAGACCATTAGCTAGATTAAGAAATGGAGAGGCTTGACTCGGTGGCTCAGCCTGTAATCCCGTACTTGGGAGACTGAGGCAAGCAGATTGCCTGAGCCCGTGGGTTCAAAACCCACCTGGGCAACTTGGTGAGACTTCATCTCTACAATAAATCAAAAAAAATTAGCCGGGCATGGTAGTACACACCTGTAGTTCTGGCCACTTGGAAGGCTGAGGCAGGAGGATCACCAGAGCCCTGCATGTCAAGGTTGTGGTGGTGGGGACCATACCACTGCACTCCAGTCTGGGTGACAGAGTGAGACTCCAACTCAAAAAAAAAAAAAAAAAACACCTATATACAAACAAACTAGACAATCTAGAGGAAATGGATAAATTATTATAAAATTCAACCCTCCAACCTTGAATCGGAAATAAATAGACATCCTGAACAGACTAATAACAAGTAGCAAGATTGAAACAGTAATTGCAAGTCTCCCAACAACAACAAAAAGTCCAGGACCTGATGAATTCACAGCTGAATTATACCAGATTTTCAAAAAAGAACTGGTACCAATTTTATTGAAGCTATTCCACAAGATTGAAGAGGATGTAATCCTCCCTAGCACATTCTATTAGGCCAGTATCACTCTGATACCAAAGCAAGGGTGAGACACAATGAAAAAACAAAGCTACAGACCAATATCCCTTATGAGCATAGACGCAAAAATCTTCAACCAAATATTAGCAAACCAAATTCAACAACACCAAAACACAAAAGAAAAAACACCATGATCTAATGGGTTTTATCCCAGGAATGCAAGGGTGGTTTAACATGTGCAAGTCAATAAAATCCCTCCATGATAAAAATCCTCAGTAAAATAGACATAAAGGGAACATTCCTCAAAATAATAAAAGTTATAAATGACAAACCCACAGTCAATATCATCCTGAATGGACAAAAGTTGAGTGCATTTCCCTACAGAACTGGAACAAGTCAAGGTTGTCCACTTTCACTACTATTACTCAACATAGTACTAGAAACCTTAGCCAGAACAGTGAGGCAAGACAAAGAAATAAATGGAATCCAAACTGGAAAAGAAGAAATCAGATGATCTCTGTATCCTGACAATATGATCTTATACTTAAAGAACCCTAAAGACTCCTCCAAAAGACTCCTGGACTTAAAAATGAATTTGGTAAAGTTTCAAGATACAAAATCAACACATATTAATCAGTAGCACTGCTGTATACCAATAGCAATCAAGCTGAGAATCAAACCAAGAAGTTAACTTCGTTTACAATAGCAGCCAAAAAGCTAAAACACCTAGGAATATATTTAACCAAGGAGGTGAAAGATCGCTGCAAAGAGAACTACAAAACTCTGATGGAAAAAATGACAGAGGACACAAGCAAATGGAGAAACATCTCATGCTCATGGAGTGGAAGAATCAACATTATTAAAATGACTATATAACCAAAATCAATCTACAGATTCAATGCAATCCCTATCAAATTACCAATGTCATTTGTTCACAGAATTAGAAAAAAATAATCCTAAAATTCACATGAAACCAAAAAGAAGCCAGAATAGCCAAAGAAATCTTAAACAAAAAGAACAAGGCTGGGGCTGTTACATTACCTGACTTCAAATTATACTACAAGGCTATAGTTCACCAAACAGCATTGTACTGGTATAAGAGCATACACATACACCAGTGGAACAAATAGAGAATCCAGAAATATACCCAAACACCTACAATCAACTGAACCTTAACAAAGCAGACAAAATCATACACGGGAGAAAAGACAGCCTATTCAACAAATGGTATTGGGAAAATTAGATGCAGAGAATTGTATGCAGAAAAATGTCACTTGATCCCTATCTCTCCCCTTATTTAAAAAATTAACTCAAGGCCAAGCTCCGTGGCTCGGCCTGTAATCGCAGCACTTTGGGAGACTGAAGCAAGTGGATTACCTGAGGCCACGGGTTCAAGACCTTCCTGGGCAATATGACAAGACCTCATCTCTACAATAGAAATAAAAAATTAGCCAGGCATGGCAGTACGCACCTGTAGCTCCAGCCACTTGGAAGACTGAGGCGGAAGGATCGCTGCAGCCCAGCAAGTCGACACTGGGGTGGCCGTGAGTGTGCCACTGCACTCCAGGTTGGGTAACAGAGTGAGACTCCAACTCGAAAAAAAAATTAACTCAAGATGGATTAAACACATCAGTGTCAGACTTGAAACCCTGAAAATCCTGGAGAAAAACCTAAGGAAAACTCTTATGGACACTGGCCTAAGCATAATAACTTATGGTTAAAACTCCAAAAGCAAACATAACAAAAACAAAAATAAACAAGTTGGACTTAATTAAACTAAAACGTTTCTGCACAGCAAAACAAATAATCAACAGAGCAAACAGACAACCTATCAAATGAGAGAAGATATTCACAAACTATGCATCCGATAAAGGATGAATATCCACAATCTACAAAAACTCAAACAAATCAGCAAGAGAAAAGCAAATAACCCTTTTAAAAATTGGGCAAAAGCCGGCTCAGTGGCTCAGCCTGTAATCCCACGCCTTTGGGAGGCTGAAGTAAGTGGATTGTCTGAGCCCGCGGGTTCGAGACCCGCCTGGGCAGGCGAGACCTGATCTCTACAATGAATAAAAAAATCAGCCGGGCGTGGTAGCGCACGCCTGTAATTCTGGCTACTGGGAAGGCTGAGGCAGAAGGATCGCTGGAGCCCAGCAGGCTGAGGCTGCTGTGGCCGGGAGCTGCCACTGCACTCCAGTCTGGGTGACAGAGTGAGACTCCAACTCAGAAAAAAAATTGGGGCAAATAACATGAACACACATCTCTCAAAAGAAGAAATACAAATGATCTACTAAAATATTTTTAAATGTTCAACATCACTAATCATCAGGGAAATACAAATTAAAACCAGTGAAATACACTTACAACAGTCAGAATGGCCATTATTTTAAAAATCAAAAACAATAGATGCTGGAATGGAAGCAGAGAAAAGAGAATGCTTATACACTGTTGATGGGAATGTAAATTCAACCTTAATGGAAAGCAGTATGGCGTGCTGGAACTACAGATGCACACCACCACACCCGGCTAGTTTTTGTGATTTATTGTAGCGATGAGGTCTCACCAAGTTGCTCAGGCTTGTCTTGAACCCCCGGTTCAGGTAATTCTCTTGCTTCAGCCTCCCAACGTGCTGTGATTACAGGCTGAGCCACTGTGCCTGGCCTTTAATTTAAGGATACAAAAACCAACTGACAAAAACCTCTTGAAATGTTGCTATGAGTAGCTCTGCCGGTCCACTTCCCTGTGAAACAACTATTGATTAAAAAAATCATCATACAACAACCACCATTCAAAGTCTCTGGAAGTTGCACTAAGTTATTATAGCAAATGCAGAATTATTTATTCAAGAAACTCTACTAAATCCTAAAAAAAAAGTGCCAGTCTGTGGAACTTGGCCTGATACCTACTTCCTGTCTCCATCATTCCATAAGCACGACAGAAGTCTCCTCCAGCCAGTGTAACCAGAAAGACAAGGCTTCTTCTCCCTCCAGTTCCCAGTCAGGGTTTAGACTTTCTTGCAAACAGAGACAGGCTTTTTGTGTTTCTTTTCTTCTCTCCCTCTCCCCTCATATCTCATCTGCCCCAGGTTTGCATTTCTGAGATCAGAATCAATGTAGGTGTGGCCAAAAGATCAAGGGCTCTCTCCCCCACCCAGTCCCCACTTGGGATGGAGACTCTTCCCTTGCACAGCAGACTGAGAATACTATGCCCTGATTTGCTTTCACCTCAGCTTGCTCACAAGAGGAATGCTTCACACTTGGAGAGGGGAGCTAAGAAGACTGCAGGCTACTCTTCCACCCAGCACTCTGCTCTTACTTAAATGTCCATCAGCTAATCAATGGATCATGAAAATGCGGTATATATACACTGTGGAATACTACACAGCCATTAAAAAGAATGAAAAAATGTTCTTTGAAGCAACAAGGATGGAACTGGAGATCAACATCCCAAGTAAATTAACTCAGAAATGGAAAACCAAACACCTCATGTTGTCCCTCATATGTGGGCACTAAATGGTCACAAAGATAGAAATAATAGACACTGGAGACCCTAAAAGGGGGGAAGGGGAGGGTGATTAGGGTTCAGAAACTACCTATGGGGCAAAATGTTCAGTATCTGGGGAATGGACCCCCTGAGACCGAATCCCCACCACTATACAATATGTCCATGTAATGAATATACATGTATAACCCCAGAGTCTACAATTAAAAAAAAAATTAAGTATATTTAGGATTTAGGAAACAAAACCCACAAATTTAGTGGCTTAGCGCAAACCACATTTATTTTCTCACATTTTCTGTATCATAAGTTCAACCATGGCTGAACTGGGCGCACTGTTTCAGAGTGGCTAGCAAACCTGCAGTAAAGGCACGAGCCAGGACTCAGATCTCATCTAAAAACACAGATGTAGAAGGATTTATTTCCCAGCTCCTATGGTTGTTGTTAGAATTCAGTTCAACCAGTGCTGTTGGATTGAGGACCAAAATTCCTTGTGGGCCGTTAACCAGTGGCCAACCTCAGTTGCCTGTCAGGTGAACCTTTCTGTAAAGCATTTTGCAAGATGACAGTTTTCTTGCAGAAAGTGAACAAACGAGAGAATGAGATTCTGCTACTTAGGCAGAAGCTGCAATCTTGTATGATGTAATCACAGAAGTGAAATATCATCCACATCTATAGGCTTTGGGTTAGAAACAAGTCACAGGCCCTATCCACATTCAAGAAAAGAGGATTACACAGAACACAAATACCACAATATGAAGGTAATCGGGGCCCATTTCAAGGTCTGTCAACAGTTGCTAAACAAAACTTTTCACTATGAGACACTATTTAACTTTTAAATTTAGAGATAAAACAGTACAAAGTCTACTTGTTGATAAAACTAACTCAGTTGCTCCACCATCCCACAGCTATATCTCTCTTACACATATTTGTATCTGTTTTCTTATATAAAAATCTGTCTGCATAATCGTCATGGGGCAACTATTTATTGGCAAGGTCGGGGATGCTATTCTTAAAGAGAAGAAAAACTAGCGTCATGCTAGTACAAATCAATGAAGAAGATACGCAAACCTCTTCACTGGAGTCCTTAGGGTCGCATTGTTGCTGCCTACCTGGCATAAACTGATTCCCAACTCTGTAATAGACAGAGATTAAATGGCCACCTGCAAACTCAGGGCCTTTACTCAGCTGAAATGCCAGCATTGAGATATTATTGAACTGCTAAAACTAGTTTAGAATTGCTGTTTTAGACAATGACAGTGATTTCTTATTTTGGAAAATGTCAGTTCATGTCTTATGCTCACTTTTTAATGGACTTATTTTGTTTTTCTCTTGTTGAGTTGTTTGAGTTCCTTGTAATTCTGGATATTGGTTCTTTGCTGGATACATAACTTGAAAATATTTTCTCCCATTTTGTAGATTGCATCCTATTTTGTAGATTTGTTATTGTTGTTGTACAAAAGTTTTTTAGTTTAATTAAGTCCCAATTGTCTATTTTTTTGTTGTTGTTGCATTTGCTTTTGAGGTCTTAGTCATCAATTATTTACCTAGGCCAATGTCCAGAGGAGTGTTTTCTAGGTTTTCTTCTAGAATTTTAATATTTTCAGGTCTTACATTTAAGTTTTTACTCCATCTTGAGTTAATTTTTTTGTGAAATGACAGATATGGGTCCAGTTTCATTCTGCATGTAGCTATCCAATATTGCTAGCACCAGTTATTGAATAAAACGTCCTTTCCCTAGTGTATGTTTTGTCAGTTTTGTCAAAGATTGGTTGTCTGTATAGGTATGTGTCTTTATTTCTGGATTCTCTATTCTGTTCTATTGACCTCTATACCTATTTCTATATCAGTACCACACAATTTTGATTATAGCCTTGAGGTATAATTTGAAGTCAGGTAATGTGATGCCTCCAGCTTTGTTCTTTTTGCTTAAGATTACTTTGGCAATTTGAGCTCATTTTTGTTTTATATGTTTTTTCTTTGTTTGTTTGTTTTTGCAGCAACATGGATGGAACTGAAGGCCATTGTCTTAAGTTAAATAACTCAAGAACAGAAAGTCAAGTACTATATGTTTTCACTTATAAGTGGGAACTAAACAATGTATACCCATTGACTCAGAGAGTAGAATAATATAGACATTGGAGACTCAGAATGATGGAAAAAGATGAGGACTGAGAAATTCCCTAATGGGTAAAATGAATGCTATTCAAATGATGGTTACACTAAAAATCCAGATTTTTCCCCTACACAATATATCCATGTAATAAAACTGCCCTTGTACCCCCAAAATCTAGAAAAATAAGAAGACTGTGATTTTGCCAGCCTCTTCATACAGCTAAAACAGCCAGAAAATCAATGATTGTTCTCTTTTCCTTACACATGAGGTGTAAGAAATGGTGAATGGTTGTAACATTCTCATACAGTTGGTAAATTTCTGGTTGGACCACTCTAACAAATACTATGGTGCTCTTACCCAGTTCCTCCCTTCATGAACAGGGAAGTTACTTACCCAGATACTTGAATTATTGACCGTCAATCACTCAAAGCTGAGTGTCTCCCTAGGATTTGCTTTTTCTTTGGGTAGAATGCATCCAACAATTGGTCAATGTGAGATTATAAACACCAGTTCTCCTCTCAACTAAGATCAACTTTGAAGGGCCGTCAGAGCTCCAGAGCTCTCCAAAAGTTCAAATGCAGTCAAAGCATGGATATCTCAGTTCAAATTCTTTTTTCACTCACTCACTTTCTCACAGATACTGCTGTTCAAAGCATTTTTCAATAAACGTCCTCCATACAAATTCTCACTTCAGAGTCTATTTTCTGGGAAAACAAACCTATGACAACATCTTAATTATAAGTTTCTGGACATGGATCTTGAAAGAATTTATCAATTTAGGAATCCTCAGTGGGTGGTTTATAGTAAGAATGATAAAAATAATATAGCAATGATAATTATAGGCAACATTTGTATTATTTTTATCAGAACTAGTTCATTTTTTTCTGAACCAATGCTATGTTATGAATTCCTCATTTCAACCCTACAAAACGTTATTATGATTCCCATTTTTCAGAAAAAAAGTGAAGTTAAGAAAGTTTAAGTAACTTGAATGAGTACCTACAGTAAAAAGAGATTAGAAATAAGATACGGGCAGCTTTAATTCTTTGAAAAACTTACCCATGGCAGGTCTTTCTGCCATGAATCTTTCTTCTTCCTTCTTCTCTCTTTTCTCATTAATAAACTTTGTTAAAAAAATAAATAAATAAATAAATAAAGAGAGAGAAAGAAAGAAAGAAGATATGAACCAATAATTCATATAAAATGTGATGATTGCACTACTTTCATCCCTTAAAGACATTTCATTGTCAAGTTGTTGGGGAGAACTTCACCTCCCATTCTTAAAGTATTAAGAAAAAGACTCAGTTTAACATAACTCAATCTTCCAATAACTCGGTATTGACCAACCATGTAGAGATTCTGGTTTCCAAAGATTTTCCAAAGGCTCAGCGTTTCAGAAAAAAACTCGACTCCTTTCCAGTAATTAGTATCTATTTCCAGGAAATATAGGGGTTTTTAGGGTAAATGAGTTGAGTAGCAAATAGTGGTTTTACTACTATCATGACACCTACATTAATTGTAATTATATAGTCAATCACCAGATTAATAACTTTGATTAAGATATGTGATGAATCCACTATGCCATTGCTTAAGTTGCTTGGTTTGAAGTTTTATTTCTACTGGTCTAGTAAAAACCATTGGTTACCAGGATTACAAAAACAAAAAACATTGTCTGGCTATTTTAATTCTTCCTTCACATTTAGTATTCTGGGATGAACTGTTTTAAAAGTGAGAAACTATGTCACAAATTTTTCTGCAACCTAATTTTTTGTAAATGTATTGCAGAGCTTTCAAACATACTTGAATCACAAGCTACATATTGGAAGGTAAATAGTAGGTAAAGGGAACCTCTTTCTGACATTTTAATTCAGGAAACTATACATCTTATAGCCTAAAACTGCCTATTTATGTGACTGTCAGGGCACTGGGAAATCTCACTGCAACTTTGATTTTGAGAATACAGTCAAAGAAAAGAAAGATGAATAACATTAAAAGATCTTTGAGTTGATGTTAGAGCTCAAAAAGATTAATGATTTGTCATTATAGTGGATAAACAGAGACTAAAGAAAGGCTAATTAATCCTCATGAAAATAAAATTATAACATTTTAGAGCTGGAGATATCCTTATAAACCACATAAAAGAAACACAGTCATACTTGTGACCATATTAAAAGGTAGACATTTTTTAAATCTATTACAGCTGCAGATTTTTTCCTTAGTCACAGTCATATGTCTGGAAAAAAGAAGACTCCTGCTATTATGCAAAGTATAAGTAAGATATTAATAATGCAGCAAACCCTGACTTCTCATTCAATAAACAAACTGATCACATCAGAAATTTATAAGAAAAAGAAATGTATTACCTCCTAATGGCCCCCCGCCTGTCTAATTACATTACTGCTTGATTATAGTGTCTGGAAATTAGCATAGATATAGGTCATACCTCAAAGTAGAAATATTACACTTCACCAAATATTCTTTGTATGAAACTAATATCAAAGTATATTTACCATACTGGGCAATTTTTAAGGTCTGAAAATTATGTAAAAACTCCAACTTAAATTTTATGTATGCCACAAAGCATGATTTATTCTAAAGTTGATTATTTTTATTTATTTGGTGTATATCAAAGACATTTGTCTCCCTTTATCAATAAAACATGTAGTGACCACTATGAAAATTACTGTACTAAGAATTACAAAGAGTGCAAAAATGAATAAAACTTCATTCTACAGTTAATAAACTGTATAGTTCGATGATTTACCAAAATTTATTTAATGGAACTCAAGTTTTCAGTAAGTGGAATATTTTCTGTTATAGTAGGAGAATGGGGAGAGGGCAGTCAAAGGAGCTCATGTTTTCTCAAAATTATCTTCCCTTTATTTATATCTATACATCTTTTTTAAGCCTGTTTTATAGTTTCTGAAGAAGTTTTATGTCTGATCGAAAAGTTTTGCTGTTGTTGTTTCAAGAAGAAATTTAAAAATCAATGAGTGAGTTGGAAAAAAGTTGCATAAATTTTTTTCAATTTTCAACAACTGTTTATTGAGTGCCTCTGGATATTACAGATATTAAAAGAATATAAGAGAATGCTACAAGCAACTTTTTGCCAACAAAATTTGACAAATTACACAGAAATGTACATTTTTTTTGAAAAGCACAATTTACCAAAACTGACACAAAAAGAAAAAAAAATCAAAATGCTCCTATATTAATTTTTAACATTGACTCTATAATTAAAATTTTTCACATAAAAAATGTTAGGCCTGAATATATTTTGCTATGAATTCTGTTAAATATTCAGTAAAACCCATCAGAGAAAAACTTCAAAAAAGAGAGACTTTGTTCCTGAATCTCTGAAACCAAAATATGGTAAATACATAAATACATTACAAAAAAAATTACAGACCAAAAACTCTCATGAACATAAACACAAAATCCTTAGTAAAATATAGCCAATGCATTTAGTAATGTGTACAAAGGATAATAATACATCATGATCATTGTAGAGTCTATTTCAGCAATACAAGTTTTATCTATCAATTGAAAGCCAATTGATGTCATTTCCATATTAATAGAATAAGGCAGAATAGACATCTTTTTTTTTGGAGTTGGAGTTGGAGTTGGAGTCTCACTGTCACCCAGACTGGAGTGCAGTGGCCGCTCCCGGCCACCGCAGCCTCGACCTGCTGGGCTCCAGCCATCCTTCCGCCTCAGCCTTCCAAGGAGCCGGAATTACAGGCAGGCGCTACCACGCCCGGCTGATTTTTTGATTTATTATAGAGATGAGGTCTCGCCGCCCAGGCGGGTCTCGAACCCGCAGGCTCAGGCAATCCAGTCACCTCAGCCTCCCAAAGGGGCGGGATTACAGGCTGAGCCACCGAGCCCGGCTCAGAATAGACATCTTAATAGATGCAGTGAATTAATTCAACAACTATTCATGCAGACAATTTTCAGCAAACTAGTAATAGAAAGAAATTCCCTTAAACTGATGAAAAGCCATCTACGTGAGACCTAAAACTAACATGATGATGATGATGGTGGTGGTGGTGGTGGTGGTGATGAGCTGGAGTCTCACTCCATCACCCTGGCTGGAGTGCAGTGGTATGCTCACGGCTACCCCAGCGTCGACCTGCTGGGCTCAGGCAATCCTTCTGCCTCAGCCTTACAAATAGTCTAAACTACAGGCATTCGCTACCACGTCTGGCTAATTTTTTGAGTTTTATTGTAGAGATGAGGTCTCAACAAGTTGCCTGGGCTGTTCTTGAACCCTGGGCTCAGGCAATCCGCTCACCTCAGCCTCCCAAAGTGCTGGAATTACAGGCTTGAGCCACCGCGCCCGGCCCTAGCATTATTCCTAAGTGTGAAACATTAAAAGTTTTTACCCAAAGACTGAAGACCAGGCAAATAGTTCCACTCCCTTCACTAATCAATGTTGTACTAGGTACTGGGAAAAGCAGTCAAACAACATTGAGCAAAATGAGTAAATATACTTCAATTCAAAAAGTTTATATTGTTTGATATAATGAGTAAATAAAATATAACCTTCAACCAAAGTACTAGAATATATCTAGTTATTTTAGTTAAGGTACTGTTATGGCCTGAATGCTCATGTCTCTTAAAATTTACAGGTTAAAATCCTAACCCCCAAGGTAATGGTACTAGTAAATGGGGCTTTTGAGAAGTAATTAAGCCATCAGGGAAGAGCCTTCATGAATAAGGTTAGCAACCTTACAAAAGAGGCTTAAGAGTGATCCCCTCATCCCTTCTCCCATGTAAGGACACAATGAAAAGCCACCATCTATGAACCAGAAAGTTGGCTCTTATCAGACATCGAAGCTACCCACATCTTGATCTTAAAATCCCCAGCCTCCAGAACTGTGAGAAATAAGTTTTGTTCTTTATAAGTCGCTCAGTTTAAGGTTTTTTGTCATATTAGTCTAAACAGACTAAGACAGGCACCACCTGAATAGATTACTCAAGATCATTTGATTTAAATATAAATATGCTCCAAACTAATCAACATAGCTGATTTCTTATCCACATGATTACAAATGGAAACTAAAAAATATTCAGCAGCTCAAATGTATATGATAATCACAAGTCTTCTGGATCACTAATTTGTCTCTCACATGTTATTCAATTAAAAAACAAACGAAAGGGGAAAAAAAACACACATTCCCTCCATTTCTGAACTTACTACTCTTTAAAAACAATTTCATATCTGGGAATAATCAAGTACATGTCCACACCAACTCTGAAAAGAGTAAACGGTTCAAAATGCAAGTTTTTAGAAAACATGCCCACTCATAATAAGACTGTGTGAGGTGCACGGCTCTAATTAACATATAGTACAATCAAACCTGCATTTAATTCGTTTATACCTCTCCCAGACTGCACACAAAGCATTTTTGGAATCTAATCGGCATAGATGGCAGAATAAACTGTGCACGCAACAAATTGAGTGTGAAACAATGTCCATTCAGATCATCCCTCATTCCACAAAAGCGCTGTTTGGAAGTTTTTTTAAAACATCTAGGGGGTTGAAGTCCTCTTTAATTTACTTAACTGCAGTCTCCTGACGGATTTTTCTGGGAGTTATTTGATTATGACTTGAAGCTTTTCCTGAAAATGCTACACGTTGGAATTTGCCTGTTTCTTATCTTAAGAGCATGGCGTTACAATTGTCAAGGCTGTTCCCGAAGATGATGACTTGTCTTTTGGAAACTGAGGTCATTCAAAGCAGATCACCTAATTAAGTTTGGTTACAAATTACAATGGGAGATCCACAGATGGCTTTGAAACAAAACCTGCATTAGCTACGTTCCATTTATTCAAAAACACTACTAAAATAAATCTGGTTTCCTAGATGATCAGTAGTATTTCCCATCAAGGATTAAATATTATTATTTAAAAAGTTATGTCTTCTAGGAAGAAATTCTGAAGTCCTTGTACTCTGAGTGGATGTGTTGGTTTCCCTCTAGCCCTCAGAGCACTCACTTATTTCAATTATTTATTTCAATTTTTGTTTGGCTCTTTTCTTAAAGAACTTCAAGCTCCTGAAGGAACTATCATAGTCATTCTTCTATGTACCAACTCCTTCTACAGATTCTGCATCATAGTATGCACTCATATATTATTATAGAAGAAAGAAGTGATGTGAGAAAAGAGAGAGGAGAAAGGTAGGATGGAAAAGAGGGGGAAAAAAACTTTTAACTAGACTGATTTGATTTTTTAAATGTTTAGTTCATAATAGGATTTAATCTACATTTTTTTCCTAAACTTGCCCGTTCATGGCAATCTCCTTTGGGATGCTTATTAAAATAATCAGTAATTTTCATCTCTGTGAGATAATTTCCATCAGCACATAAGCATAGTGTTATATCTCCCATATTAAAAAGAAAAAGACAAACACTTTTTTCATCTTTTTTCCCCACTTCCTCTTCTCTACGTTATATGATCAAAGAGGTTGCAAGGCTTCCTCAAGGCCTCACACACAAAAAGTAAGGTAAAGATCAAGCACTAGAACTGGGTCTCCTGTCTTCAAACTCTTCTACTATTCTAACTACAGATGAAACCACACAACAAGATATGACCACACAAAATGCATCTCTGGCCCTCACCCTCACTCCTTCCTGCAAGACTTACTCTGAGCTCACCTCCTGCCAGATTATAAACGGCTTTGGGTCCAAGAATGGCAAGACCAGCAAGAAGATCACCATTGCTGACTGGGGACAACTCTAATAAATTAGACTTTGTTTTATCTTAAATTACCACATCATTCCTTCTATAGCTCAGAAGAGCACCCCCCTCCATCCCATCTGCTCACAGTATCCCTATAATATTTGTGCTCTCGCTACAATTCTTTGGGTTCCATATTTTCCTTATTTCTTTCCACGTCTAGTTGGATTACAGAGAAATAAAAATTAAATAACAAAAAATGTTTCAGATTTATTTATCTTTATAAAACATGTGCCTATGTATTTCTACATTGATAACTGTGAACTATATATTTATATATAGATTGCATAGATACATAATATATAATTTATGATATGCAATTTATATATCTATATAAGCTACATAAATCTATGTGTGTTTATGTATATACATATATAGTTGTATAGATACACTTAAATGACATATATTCCTTTTATTAAGTTTGATTGGTGAGCAGTTGGGTGCTTCTATGAAACTCTCAAGTTCCAATATGGAATGATGCATCATCAAGGAGTTCATGTTCAGAATTTTCAAGAGAAAAATTCTGGAAAAACATCACCATTAGTGCAAAAAAAAAAAAGATTAAATGTAGAGCTTTCTTTTAATTTTTTTAAATTAAAAAGCCAAGGTCAAGTCTTTAGAATAAATCTGTGAAATTTTGGCTATTTCTCTGTTTAAGGAAAATATATGAAATGCAAAATTGATAACTATTGTTTGCTTTTCTTTGTTTATTCGTTTGCCTCCTTGGTGATGTTTTGGCTCTAGGAAATAAAATTGCTTATTTCTGGTAGGAAAACAGATTTTATAACAGATTTGCACGTCGGCTTGGTAAAAGCTTAAAATATAGAGGTCAATTAAGGTATTACTATTCTGTGTTATAGAAACAAAAACAGCATGATGTACTCAAATAATTCCCAGCTAAGATAAATAAGCTAGCAAATTAGATGACTGATTATGTTTTGAGTTTTTAGTGACAATCATTGACCCATTTATTCCAATAGGTCTCTCCGCCTGACTTTTTTAAAAATCAAAGCTTCGACTGGAGAAGTCACCTGTAATCATCATTTCTAACTTCTCATTCAATCTGAATCTCCTCTGCAGAATTTCCAACAGTTGCCTCCTTTAAGAGTACCCCTAGTGACTCAAGGATGCATTCCTCTTAAAAGGAGAAAGTGCTGGTCATAGAATGAAAGGAAGATGGACTTTGCTTTTACCATACCCGTGTTCAAATACTTGAGTAGATCATTGTGGACTGGATAACGGGAAACAAAACAAAAATAAACCTCACTAGCTACAAAGTCATCTTCTTGAACCTCACTTTCCTCAACCATAAAATAAAGAGAAATTTTTCCATGTAGTATGTTAGGAAGAATGCAACATGTATAATGTGTACCTGATCCACAAAAGATACCCAGTAAATGGTAGATGTAATTATTACTCATTTCCGCATCTCTTTCATGTCTCCACATATTGTACAACTAAGAACATTTTTCCTGGTATCACTTTATAAGTCCGAGATCACAATGCCACATGTCAGATGTCTTACATCCTAGTTCAGGAAATCATCTGTTTTTCCTTAAACAGCTATTGAATTTATGCTTTCCGTTTACTCTATAAATCAAAACAGCTTCTGAATCTCCTTGAGCTACCAAAAACTGAAAAGGTTTTAAGTTCTATCAGTAGTAATTATGGCATACTACATTTTTTTTCTATGCTTCAACTGCAATGCTAGTAATGACTCTTTTGTTGCCATTTCAGTCAACCATTTCAAACTCTTATTTGAAGTGTTGGGATGTAATAAATGACATTAAAATTATATGTGGGTCTCTGAAAAACAGATAGTCATTACTTTAATGTTAAAATAATAATTTAGGGCAACCTCTTCAAGTCCCCTCCCTCTGTGGGAGCTTTGCTGTTCTCTCAAAAAATCCTGATTTCTCACTTATTATAATAATAATAATTTAGTTCTCATTTAGATGAGGTCATCTTGGTATTCACCTTAACAAAGGCTTTCACTAAGCAAAATAAAAAGGAAAATATGAGACAGGTTATGACCTTTCATGTCCCTTATAAGCATTTCATATGCAAGCTACAAGTGTTTCATTTGATTAAAGCAGTATCTCTAAGAGACACCCACTTGATAACATTTTGTTAGTCTAATTCGAGTTATAACACATCCCAAAAGATCATTTTTTTAAAGTCTCATATGGTTTTATTTTCACAAATGTATTGCCCATGCGGTATGAATTAATGAGATGTTAAGTCAGATGCAATGGTTGAATTAAGAGGATTGTTTTTCCTATGCTTCCGGGAAAATGTCGGCTCTGACTTACAGACTAGGTATTATTTTCACAGTTTGATCTAACTGCAGTTTAGTCTGTGTAGTCCTTATTGACAGCCTGAAGACTTGCTTCTCCTGCCAGGAAAAAACTAATTTCCTCTCCTCCATCATTAAAGATTATTTATCGAGATGCTGTAGATGATTTAGTATAAGCCTTATTATCCAGTGTAGCCTAGCTGGATTCCTTAGCTAGAATGGGTTCTTGAAATTAAGAAGCTTAGCAATGATAAGAAATGCTCATTCTTGTCTTCCCTAGATTCTAGAGGGGGGAAAAACGTGTCTTGAGAAACAAACATCCAAGAAGGAAATAATTATACTGTAACCGGTGCAGCCATTGTCAACCATGGAAGGAGTAACTTTTGCTCATGGCCCTGGATAAGGCATCTTACTTTCCTTATGTCTTGGCATACACTGAGATAGAGCATACCTGTGTTTCCTTCTTTAATTATTTTGAAATGGTTGGCTCTTGAGCAGCTTTGAGTGTTGCTCGTCTTTCTGAAGTCACCATCAACAGGACGTCTCTTTGGATAGGTGTTTCAATATTAGACTACAATGAAATGTTCAGCGCAACTACAAAGTAGGAAACTGTTTCCCCCAAGTCTCAAACTAGAACTTATTTTGTTTGTGCAGATAGAGGAAAAGACATCGTGTTATGCTCGTATGACTTAAAGCCATGGGTGATATACTTGTCTAAAGATCCGTTTCCCGTTGCTTTGTGTGCTAGAAGGCAATGCAAAGCTTTTTTTTGAAATTAACATGCAAAACTTAGAATGAGAGAGAAAGGATTATCGGGGCAGAAATAGATTACTTTTTGAGCAAAGAACAAGGAATTAATAAGCAGATAATATTTTTAATCTTAATTCAGTGAAGAAAAATGTTTTAAAAGGTACATTTGCTTTTCTATTTGTCTCTTTACCTGGAAAAAATTTTTGAAGCCCTCTGATGTTCTTATTTTTCTTCTTTGATACCAAAATACACAGGCCAGCTGAAACGAGTTACAGAAACCTAGTTAGGCTGATCGAGTCTATCTCCATTTTGTCAGGTCCAGAATACAATATGGAAGGGTGTGAAATTCTGCACTATTTGATTATTATTATTTATCTTCCTAAAACAACCATAATAAATATATCTTTTCTTGAATAATTTAGTTGCTGTTTAGTTTAAAACTCCTTGGCAAATGAGGGAGAATGAGAAGTTTGTTAGGCAATTTAGTTCTCAATCTCCAATAAAATGACTTATTTGCATTCTCTGGCAGCAAAATTTAAGGCGAACTTGTTAAATAAAATATTTTTAAAATGAAACTTTGAGCAGCACAATGGACACTTCATTTATTCACTCAAAACTTTTCTATTAAATAGTGTAAGTTCTGTTCTTATAATTAAAGTATGAGTTGCACATAATCTTTATGTTCAAGGAAGTAGAAATGTAACAAAAAAGAGAAAGACCATATTACAGTGACATGCACAAAGCATGACAATAGAGATGTGACCAGAACATGATGGGGGTGGAAGATGGGAGGAAAGAAACAAAACTCATGACGCTGACCCCTGAGATGAGTCAAATAAAATATAAAAGTTAGGGAGATGAAGTGAGGGTTGGTTTTTCTATATACCTCTTTACTTGGTGTATTTACCTCTATACTCTGTAAGGGGAATATAGGGAGATGGCTTGGCCATAAAAGAGGTTACATGAGCAAAGTCTAGAAAGAAGGCACATTATTATGGCTATGTGTATTTTCTTGTCTTGGAACTGATACGTAAAATTTGCCACTGGTTTTCCTACTGGTTTGTCTAATTGGCATTGAATTGCAAAAAGCCTTTTCCTAAAATTAAAATATTCCATTTGGCTATCCATGTTGCAAAATTTCTTTTTCGTATAGAAGTTTTTCATTTTGATAAAATTTCTCAAATGTTTTCTTTGATAACTTTTCTCTTATTCAAAACAATTGTTGTTTTTCCCAAAATAATAAATCTATACAATTGCCATTATATTATATTTTAGTAATTTAAACAATTCTTTTATAAAGCATAGGCAAAAATCTTGGAGACACTGCAGTTTTTGGTTGAATTTTTTCCCCCAAGAAAAGATATATTGAAGCCCTAAACCCCTCAGACTGCAGAATTGAACTTATATAAAAATCCAATGTTTTCGTATGTAGTCAAGATAAGAGGTTATACCAGAGTAGGTTTGGCCCCAATCCATGATGACTAGCGCCATACAAAGAACACACTGTCATAAAAATTAACAAAAACACAGAGAATAAATGCCACATGAAAACAAGAGATTTATTTATTTATTTATTTATTTATTGAGTTGAAGTCTCACTCTGTCGCCCAGACTGGAGTGCAGTGGCCGCTCCTGGCCACCGCAGCCTCGACCCACTGGGCTCCGGCGATCCTTCCGCCTCAGCCTTCCAAGTAGCTGGAGCTACAGGCGCGCGCTACCTCGCCCGGCTGATTTTTTGATTATATTGTAGAGATGAGGTCTCGCCTGCCCAGGAGGGTCTCGAACCCACGGTTTCAAGCAATCTACTGACTCCAGCCTCCCAAAGGTGTGGAATTACAGGCTGAGCCACCAAGCCCCGCTGAAAACACGAGATTTACATGATGCCTTAACAAGCCAAAAGATACCAGAGACTGCCAACACAACCACTAGAAACTAGAAAGGAAAGGAAAGTTCTTCTATGGGCTTAAGAGAAATCGTGGCCTGTTGATACGGTGATTTCAAACTTCTAGACCTCAGACTATAAGACAATGTATTTCTGTTGTCTTATGCCACTTGGTGTTTGGTACTTTGCTAGGCAACCTTAGGAAACGAATAAAGATTTATACCAAAGTGATAATAATAGTGGTTAGAGTTGCAAGGGAGGAAAGAGAGAATGTACAAAAGAGGGGTAATCAGAGGAGACACCAGGATTGGGGGTAATTGTGAACTATGGTTATATGATGGGGAGTGGGCAAGGGAACCATATAGCACAGAATTGTTTAGGCAAAAAATTATGAGTCAATAACTGTGAAATGTGAAGATTAAAAAAAAGAGGCTGGGCTCAGTGGCTCAGCCTGTAATCCCAGCACTTTGGGAGGCGAGTGAACTGCCTGAGCCCGCGGGTTCGAGACCCACCTGGGCAACTTGGTGAGACCTCGTCTCTACAAAAAGTCAAAAAATTAACTGGGCGTGGTAGTGCATACCTGTAGTTCCTGCTACTGGGAAGGCTGAGGCGGAAGGATTGCAGGAGCCCAGCAGGTTGACTTTGGGGTGTCCGTGAGTATGTCACTGCACTCCAGCCTGGGCGATGCAGTGAGAACCCAACTCGAAAGAAAGAAAGAAAGAAAGAAAGAAAGAAAGAAAGAAAGAAAGAAAGAAAGAAAGAAAGAAAGAAAGAAAGAAGGAAGGAAGGAAGGAAGGAAGGAAGGAAGGAAGGAAGGAAGGAAGGAAGGAAGGAAGGAAGGAAAGAAAGAAAGAAAGAAAGAAAGAAAGAAAGAAAGAAAGAAAGAAAGAAAATGCATAGTATGACAAGCAGTAAATTAAAGAACTTTGTAATTATACCAAGATTTCTTAAAAGTCTCATCCAGTGTACCCCAAAGTAAAGGAATACAGATACATCAGAAGTTTGCTTCTGTTTAAATTGACCAGAATCACCAGAAGGACATGTTAAAAAAGCAGGTTTCCAGGTCTTAACCACAACACTCCTGACAGACTGTCTAAACCTGGGAGCGGACTTGCCTATCCACAGCTTAACCTGTGCCACAGATGATTCTCATGTCGACGACTTTGTATCTCATTTGCAAAAGCATTTCACTGAAGGGCTTAGGGGAAAATCCAGATGAACTCACAATGAATATATCTGCTGAAGTTCGAAGTGCAGTCATGTGCCTCTACCCATCACAACGTTCTGGTCAACAAAGAAAGCTTTTACAATGTGGTCCCACAAAATGGCAATGAAGCTGAAAAGTTCCCATCACCTAGTGACATTGAACCGTCCTACCATTGCAGCACGATGTATCGCTCATATGTTTGTGGTGATGCTGGTGTAAACAAACCTACTCCACTGCCAGTCTTACAAAAGTATATAGCACATACAATGGTGTACAGTATGTATTACTTGATAACCATAACAAATGACCATGTTACTGGTATACTATACTTTTAACATTATTTTAGAGTGTACTCTTTCTACTTATGAAAGAAAAGTTAACTATAAAACAGCCTCAGGCAGGTCAGTAGTTCAAAAGAAGGGATTGTAGTCATGGGAGATGACAACTCCATATCCACCTCCCAGTGGGACAAGACGTGGAGATGGAAGATAGTAATATTGATGATTCTGATTCTGTGGAGGCCTGAGCTAATTTGTGTCTCAGTTTTTAATAAAAATGCTTAAAAAGTTAAAAATTCAAAGAAACTTATAGACTAAGGGCATAAAGAAAGAAAATATTTATGTATAACTATACAATGTGTTTATGTTTTAAGCTAAGTATCTTTAAAAAAAGTAAAAACGTAAACATAAAGTTTATAAATTTTAAAAATTATGGTAAGCTTTTTTATTGAAGAAAAAGATTGCATTTAGTGTAGCCTAAGTGTAGTGTGTAAAAAGTCTACAGCAGTATACATAATGTCCTAGGCTTTCACGGTCACTCACTACTCACCCACTAACTCACCCAGAGCAACTTCTAGTCCTGCAAGCTCCATTCATGATTAGTGCCCTATACAGGTGTACCGTTTTTTATTTTTTATGCCACACTTTTATTGTACCACGTGACGAAGCCAAAGACACTCTTCAGTCACTAGTTTCACTATAACCAACAACCACCATCAGCCTCTAGACATTTGAGGGTGACCATCCTAGTTCAACTAGCCTCCCCTCAGTCTGACAGCTGAATGTAGCTACACGAATACGTAGAGGGGAAAAGACTGGGAAAAGAATTGCTTCAATGATTTGCTGACTCAGAAAGCCATTAATAAATAAACCATTGCTATTTAAGCCCTGTGTTTTAGCATAGTTTATTTACACAGCAAACGTTATATGTTATTTGTGTTTACCAATAACAATGCCATTCTCACACAATTTCCTTCTGAAAGAAATGCAGACTTTTACATAATTATGCACTTAAACATCTCTCTTGATCCAATCCTCAAAGCTCATTTGTATTGCAAGGGTCTTGCCATGTGCTATAAAACATCCAATTTGGCCTTGCAATTACTTATTGGAAGAACCTAAGGTTAAAAACAAAGCACACTGAAGAGGTTAATTTGCAAGCTACTTTTCTCATTACAAAGTAAACAAGAAAAGAATTTATCCCATTCAGATTTTCTTTTCTTTCACAAAGGAAGAATAAAAATTCTACCTTGGGTTTGAAAATCGACCAAGATCTAGCCAACTAGCTAAGTCAACTTTTTTTTTTTTTGGTAGAGATGAGGTCTCGCTGCCCAGGCGGGTCTCGAACCCGCGGACTCAGGCAATCCACCCACCTCAGCCTCCCAAAGGCGCGGGATTACAGGCTGAGCCACCTAGCCCGGCTGCTAAGTCAACTTTTAAAATAATTTTGCATTTAATTTCAACTATATTCAGCAATATAATACTCAGATACATTTCCTTTAACAATTAACTACTTTTTCCATCCAAACTGGACATACTAAGAAGATAAGATCAAAGGCAGATTGTTTTAGGTAATGTGTTTTCACTGAAAGTCACAGGGCTGGAGTTCTCTGGATCTTCTAGCCTTGCTTCTGACCGCCTTTTATTTCTGTACTTTTCCACATGATAGATGTGAACCCGTTTGTGCACGTTTACTTATTTTTCTTCCCTCATCACTACTTCAGTCTTTAAAAAGACTCCGTTGTCTCATTGAAAACCTTTATGAATTAATGTGTAGTTAGAGACATTTCTTAAATAAAATGAACACAGACCTATGGAATTAACTGTAATTCTTATGGTTTATGTAAATGTAAATAAAAGATCTGTATGAACTGTGTCAAAGCAGTTATTTAAATATATCTTTTAAGTACATTGAAAAGTTTAATTAGATCAGGCCACTAAGTAATGATATCCACCCACATGTCCCTAGCCTTGGCTGCCTCTAATGGATACAATGCACATTTGGTTTTGTCTATAGTACAGAACTCCATCATCCTACCTCCAGTGTGATCTACCACATAAACCAAATTAAAAACAAACAAACAAACAAACAGACTGGGTATGGTGGCTCATACCTGTAATGCCAAGGCAGGAAAATTGCTTGAGTCCAGGAGTTTTAGACCATCCTGGGCAACATAAAAGACCTCAAACAAAAACAAAAAAAGCCAGGTGTGGTGACACACACCTGTAGTCCTGGTTATTTGGGGGGCTGAGGTGGCTCTCCTGACACTAGGAGGTTGAGGTGCAGTGAGCCACAATTATGCCACTGCCCTCCAGCCTGGGTCACAGAGGGAGATCCTGACTCAACATACAAAGCCCACATGGTCATCTCATTAGATCCAGAAAAAATATTGGGTGGAATCTAACGTGCCCCATGATAATCATCAAGGACACATTCATCAAAATAATAAGAGCCATCTACAACAAACCCACAGTCAATATTATACTTAATGAGCATAAATTGGAAGCATAAGTTCCCCTAAGAGCTGGAACATGGCAAGAATGTCCCGTCTCATCACTCCCATTTAATGAAGTCCTGGAAGTCCTAGCTACAGCAATCAGGCAAGATAAATAAATAAAAGGCATTCAAATTTAAAAAGATTTAAAAAGTATCTCTCTTCACAGATATGATTCTATATCTAGAAAATCCTTCAGATTACATCAAAAGATTCCTAGGACTAATAAATTACTTCAGTAAAATCTCAGGATACAAAATCAATGCTTAAAATTCAGGAGCATTTCTGAACACCAAAAACGTTCAAGCTGAGAACCATCAAAAACAGCACCCCATTTACAAGAGCCACACACACTCACACACAAACACATCTTGGAACATATCTAATTAGAGAGGTGAAAATTTTCTACAATGAAAACTGCAAAACATTGCTGTAAGAAATCAAAGATGACACAAATGGAAAACCATTCCATGTTCATGGACTGGAAGAACAAAAAAATTGTTAAAATGTCCATACTGCCTAAAGCAATCTGTATGCCGATTCCATGCACTCTTTATCAAACTACGAGCATCATTTTTTCACGGTTAGAAAAAAATACTTAAATTCATATGGAAGTAAAAAAGAAAAAAAAAAGCTAGAATTCCCAAAACAGTCCTAAACAAAAAGAAGAGTGCTGAAGCATCGCATTGTCAGACATCAAACTTTACTAAAAGGTAACCACAACAGCATAATATTGGTACAAAAATAGACACACAGATGAACAGAATGGAAGAGGAAACCTAGAAATAAAACCACTGACCTACAACCAATGGATTTTGACAAAGTCAGCACAAATAAGCATTAAGCAGAGGACACCCTATTTAACAAATGGTACTGGGAACCCTGACTAACTGTATGCAAAATAATGAAGCTAGACCCCTAACTATCAAAATATAAAAGCGTTAACTCAAGGAGGATTAAAAACTTTTTTTTAATATAAAGCAGGGTTTATTGAGAGAACAGAAAAGCTCCCTAGGTGGGAAGGTGCCCGAGGAGGTTGCCTGGATTAAAAACTTAAATGTAAAACCTTGAACTATTTTTAAAAACTAGAAGAAAGGCTAGGAAACACTCTGGTGGCCATCAAATTGGGCAATTAATTCATGACCAAATCCTCAAAAGCAAATACAGCAAAAACCAAAATTTGCAAGGGAGAGCTCATTAAAGAGCTTCTGCACAGCAAAATAAACTATCAGCAGAGTAAATAGACAGGCTACAGAATGAGAGAAAATATTTGTAAACTATATATCTGACAGAGTCCTAATATCCAGAATCAGGAGAAACTTAAATGAGTCAACAAGAAATAAACAAATAACCGCATTAAAACGTGGATGGGAAAACACAAACAGACAATTCTCAAAGGAAGATATACAAGCAGACAATAAATATATTTTTAAAATGCTCAATATCACTAATTATCAGAGAAATACAAATCAAAACCACAATGAGATACCCTCTCGCACCTGTCAGAATGGCTATCCTTAAAAAAGGCAAAGAACAACAGAATTTGGCAAGACTGTGGAGAAAAGAGAAAGCTTTTACACTGTTGGTAAGAATGTAAACTAGTTCAGCCTCTGTAGAAAGCAGTGTGGAGACTTCTCAAATAACTAAAAATAGATTAACCACTTGATCCATCAATCTCACTGCTGGATATGTACTCAGATAAGTATAAATTGTTCTACTAAAAAGACATCTGCACTTGTATGTTTATTTCAGCACTGTTCACAACAGCACGAATATGGACCCCCACCTCATTGTCCATCAATTGGATAAAGAAAATGTGGTATCTATACACCATAGAATATCACACAGCCATAAAGAAGAATAAAATCACGTCCTTTTCAGCAACACGAATAAAGCTAGAAGCCATAATTCCAAGTGAACCAACATCAATCTACACGTTTTCACTTGCAAGTAGGAGTTAAACACTGGGTACACACAGGTAGGAAGACAAAAGCAACAGATAGGGAGGAGGGACAGAGAAGGATAAGGGTTGAAAAAACTACCCATGGGGTTTCATGCTCGTCACCTGGATGATAGGCTCAGCAGAAGCTCAAAACTCATCATCACGCAATATACCTATGTATTAATGCTGCACATATATCCCTTGAATCTTAAATGAAAATAAAATTGTTGTGGCTGGGGGCAATGTCTCATGCCTAGCACTTTGGGAGGCTGAGGCAGGAAGATCACTTGAGGCCAGGAGTTTGAGACCACCCTGGACAACATTGTGAGACCCTGTCTCTACCAAAAAGAATTAAAATTAAAATTAAAAATTTTGAAAACTTATCATTACCTTCTGGGACTTTTGGGAATACAATTAACTTTTGATTAAATACCTTAATGCTTACAGCATCAAAAAAATAAAAGAAGGTAATTAAAAATAACACTAAAATTTGCAAAATAATCAACAGCACAAGAACTTCTTTTAAGTGGGAATTAATGGTAGGTGGAATTTAGAGCCATTCTAAAAATTACCAAATCTATCTTCCATTGCCATACTTGCACAATGGATATTTGAGCTTCTGGATATCTTGACATCAGTAGTACTTTTTCAAAACCAAGGTTTTTATATTTATCACCCATTCCCTTATTTTCATATATGTTATTGTCCCCATATTGTTAAATTGCATTGCTATCTACCCAGTTACTCATGCTGAGAACCTAGAAGTCACTCTTGAATCCTACCTTTGCCACCTACAAGAAATCAGCCCCTAAGACCAGTTCATTCCATCTCCTGAAGATCTCTTTAGTTCACTCATTCTGTTACTTCTATCGCAGTCCAAGGTAATCATTCTCCACTCAGATTCACGTGTATCAACTGACATCATTACCTTCATTCTTTTCTCCCCTCCAATCTACCATATTTAGCAAATACCTATCTGGTTGTATAATCCACCTCCTCCAACACTTGCAGGGTCACTGGTTTTAGGTTTAAATGACTTAACAAAGCCTTTGTGATATTCCCCCTGTCATTTCCTGTGCTCTCATCTGGCAGACTTCCTTCTCACAATTGACAGTCTTCATTGAATTTCTCTCACATTTGACCATATCATACTCTGTCACACATTAAGTTCTCACATGTTGTTTCTTCTTATCACCACTTTCCTCCTTTCTTTTATTAATTTGACTGACTTGTATGCATTCCTTAACTTATATGCATACCCTTACACACACACACACACACACACACACAAACACGCACACACACACACACACACACACACAGACATATACATGCATACTGTCCTTCAAAACTGTAAGAGATTCCCCTTCCAAACCCTGTAACACCCTCTACCACCTTCAGCATGCAACTCATGATGCTGCATTTATAAATGTGTATCTCCTCCAATAAACAGAAAACTCCAAAAAGTTAGGAATTGTATTTCATTTTCTAGCACCTATTGAATGCCTATAAAAGTGCTTGCTTTGTGGGAGGCATCAGAGGATATTAAATAAAAGAACAGAGAGAAGGTACATTAATATATCCCACAAACAACCCATCTTAAATAAAGTGTGGCTCAGGTAAGGTTTCAACCAGTAATAAACTGTGGACATTGTATAGTTGGGTTTGTGCACAAATCCCTAAACACCTTGTGTGTCACATTTCTAGTCTACTAAAGACATGATATTTTCCATTGCTATTCAAAAAGTACTTGACATGCTTAAGCACCATACTTAGTAGTGGCAAAAACCTGGTTGTAAGCCGGGCTCGGTGGCTCAGCCTGTAATCCCACGTCTTGGGAGGCTGAGGTGAATGGATTGCCTGAGCCTGCGGGTTCGAGATCCGCCTGGGCAGAGGAGACCTCATCTCTACAATAAATCAAAAAAAAATCAGCCGGGCGTGGTAGCACACGTCTGTAGCTCCAGCTATGTGGAAGGCTGAGGGGGAAGGATCGCCGGTGCCCAGCAGGTCGAGGCTGCGGTGGCCGGAGCGGCCACTGCACTCCAGTCTGGGCGACAGAGTGGGACTCCAACTCAAAAAAAAAAAAAAAACTGGTTGTAAATTTTTGCTCTGATATTAGAAACGACCTTACTCATTTGTGGCAGTGGGCGGCAGAGGTGGCTATGAGAAACACTACGCTTATTTTCTTATTTAAGAGCTCTGAGTTTGCTTTAATATCTTGGCAAATATTTAACTGAGATTATATACTCATACATCATAAATTTTGGAAAATATAATTTGTGTATAGCTAAAACTTTTAAGATATGCTGTCAAAAGACCAATTTATGTATGGTTGAAACTGAATATGGTACCTTGAGAATATATGATTTTGGAGACTATGTTTATTTATGAGCCTAAGTGATGTCCAAAGATTATTGTGAGCTTCTTAAAGAAAGGTATCATGCTTTAATTGTATTCTTTTGGAAAACAATAGAAGCTCAAGTAATATTTACATGATGAGAGAGGAAATATAGCAATATAGAAACATATGCAGTGACGACTAAATCAAACACCAAGATTATAAACCACAGCAATCATATTCAGAGTTGGAAAAAAGTGATGTATGTGTTCTTAATTATTTAGACTACTAGACTCCATCTAGGCTAGTATGTTCTAATGTAAACTTAATTCTAAAAGACCAAAATTTCCAGAAAGACTTTTTATCGAGAAACAGCTTTTGATTGAATAGAAATGCAGTGGAGGCTTCCTGGCATTCACTTCCTCTTCTAAGCACACAGAGGATTATGTTTCCTTGAACAGCCCATTTACTCCGGGCTGGATAACTATTCCTAGCCAGTAGCTTGTAAGCAAACAACTGTGTGTCGTTTTCAACTTAAATATTTAATATTAGTGAGAGTGCCTTCTCCCCGTTTGCATCAAGGAGTTTCCACAGTCTAGGCATCATGGCCACACTATGGTAGAGATTCATTTAGTTTGCATTGCTAAGTGAAATCATGTGGGACATTTGTCCATCCATACCTGTAGAAACACTGATGAGAAATTAGCCTTATGTTACTTTAACGCTCTGAAATATAGGGGTTCTTTATGATCACTAAATAATCTACACCATATAGATTAATAGCTTAAATCTTCAATTACTAAAGGCATTTGAATCACCCAAACGCACGAATAAACTTAACAAGGAAGAAAGTTTTCGGAAATCTAAAACTTTAGTTTCACCTTTCTGAGACTACACCACCTGAAGTTTCTTGGTCTTAAAAAAAATGTCTCTTCTTGAGAATAAAGTGATTCAATGTCTATATAATTATTTAATTACCTCGATATTTAACAGATGAAGAATGAAGTTAATATAGACAGTGGCTGTAGTCTTAAGCAGCTACCCTAGGAAGGTACAGAAATTGGTTGCAAGTGGTGGTGACCTTTAACGAACAGAAAAATAGAATAGCACTGGTCACCTTAGGGATTTAATGTGGTTGTTTAAGGAAAGAGATCTCTAGGTGAAGGTGGCCTTTGGCAGTTATTGCTGTATTTATGCTGTCAGCAATTCCGCTAACACTGATTTTATGTTCCGAAAAAGTAGACTACGATAAAATGAACTATTGTACTTTTTTACTGAAGAAAATTAGAAAACACTGTTGTCAGTAGTTTCAAACTTCAGACTAAATGAAACCTCAAATATCATTTTTTCCCCTGATTGGAAAACCTTGATCTAAAGATACTTTGTTCAAGGTCAACAGTAGATCCAAGACAAGAATCCAGGTCTCTAGACTTTCGGGCTAGTAAAATATCTTAAAAACAATGACTGAATTATTTACAGATGTTTATTTTGAACAAAAAGTCATCAAATTCTAGAATAAAATTTTGATTCATACGTGGGGCGAAACTTGACCTGGCAAGACGAATGTATGTCTCTGCCACAGGCAGCCTAACTAAGACTGAAAAAGCTGCACCATCCATTGGTGTTAGCAACTTAGGCTGACTTAGTAAGATAGCACATTAGGCCCAAAGGGATATGGCCAATGAAAGCATGAGTCTACGATGGTCTACCTCGCTTCTACTCTTCCCAGGTGACATGAGAAGTGTTGCGAGAAAGCCCCCTCTGCTCCTTCACAGGTCACAGAGCTGGCCTCACGGACACACAGGCTTCAGTTCCGTAGAGTCTTATGCTTGCTCCACTGTCACCAGCTTCATACTATTCATAGTTTTTGAGGTTGAGCATGGTGGCTCACACCTATAATCCCAGTACTTTTGGAGACCAAGGTGAGGATTGCCTGGGCAACTTGGTGAGACCTCATCTCCACAATCAATCAATCAATCAATTAGCTGGGTGTGGTGGTGTGCACCTGTAGTTTCAGCTACTTGGAAGGCTGAGGCAGAAGGATCACCGGAGACCAGCTGGTTGACACTGGGGTGGCTGTGAGCGTGCCCTGTACTCTAGCCTGGGCGACAGAGTGAGACTTTAACTCAAAAAAAGAAATCAAAAAATAATAATAATTTTTCAGCAAGGGGCTGAGTTTTCATTTTGCACGGGATCATTCAAATTATCTAGCCAGTCCTGATACTGTTGGTTCCCTCTGGTGTTTGCACTCATATAACATCTTGTATTTCTTCTTCATAGCATGACTATATTTGTGTAAGACATCGTTTGCTACTTTGATTCACTCTAATAGTATAAGCTCCAGAAAAAATACAAGAACTCGTTTTTATCTTTTAACCATTTTTATTCATCCTGCTTAATGAAGTTGCTGGGTTAAAACAGCTTTGATAAAAGTGCTTGATAAATGGAGAAATAACTAAGTGAGCACAGTAATGAATTTTGAGTAAATGAATTCATGTGAGAAATCTAGTGACACCTTTGGGTTTGAATAGACTAGTAGGCAGCCTGGAGCTTTGGGGAAGTTGCAGAAAATGAAGGTAGATCTACAGAGAGGACATAAAGTACAGTGAGTCCTGAAACCCAAGCAAAAATGTTGGCGTTTGTCACATCAGGAAATACCAGAGTTGTCATGAGCTTTTGTGGTGCGAAATGGTAAGATGTTCAGTGCTTGCGTTTTTAGGATAAATTTTGTATTCTTGAACGTTGTATGCTTCTACAGTAAGAATAAAATATTGTGGTATATACTAATGTTGGTAACAAATCCTATTCGCCATCAACTATGTAACAAGCTTTGTTTGACTTAATCTTCACAAAATCCCTTTGTCTGGTTCTAAATTGTTCAAGGAAATTGAGACTCCAAGAGACAATGTTTCCAAGATAACATTAGAAAAGGAAGTATGGAACTTGGAAGTAGGTTTCCTTGAGAACAATTCTTAAAATCTTCTTACTATTTGAAGTGTTTTCTTACCTTAAGCCTGTGATTTTTTTTTTTTTTTTTTTTTTTTTTTTTTGAGTAGGAGTCTCATTCTGTCCCCAGGCTGGAGTACAGAGGCACACTTACCACCACTGCAGCCTAGACCTGCTGGGCTCAGGTGATCCTTCCTCCTCAGCCTTCCAAGCAGCTGGAACTACAGACACATACCACCATGCCTGGCTAATTTTTTTATTTATTGTAGAGATGAGGTCTTACCAAGTAGCCCAGGCATGTCTCGAACCCATGGGCTCTGGCCATTCTCTGACAAAAATCCTCACTTTTTGGTCTCCCAAAATCCTGGGATTATAGGCGTGAGCCACCACTCCTGACCGGTTTTTGAATTTTAAGAGCATATTTACCTACTTTGCATAAGCTAGTCCTTCGCTTTGCATAAGCGAAGATCAGATAAGACAGGTGAAGTATGCTTAGCACCAGCTACAGGTTCTACCGAGGACATTTTCTAGATGAGCTAAATCTCAAAGAGCTTGAAGCATGTCTTTAGAAAGTTTCACTTTCTGTCAAAGTCCTGGAGAAAGATAAGAAAGTTCGAGAATAATTTTCACCTAAAGATGTTCCAATTAGAAATTCAATAACATTTTCCAGAGATAACTGAAGGAAAGAGAAAAGATTTAGGACCAGAGCAATATTGTATAACATGTTTTTAAACACTGCAATATTTTTTAGTAGCGCTTCAATTAAGTAACAAAAATAAGACATAAAACAGTTTAATTTTATTATAATTGCTAATTATAGTTAAATTATATAATAGTTTAGTTAATTATCTAGTTAAATTATATAATAATAATAAAATATTCAACTAAATTGAATAAAATATTCAATTATATAATAATTTAGTTAATTATCCAGTTAAATTATATAATAATAATAAAATATTCAAATCCCATCACTTTGAAACAGCTGTTGACAATAGCCTGAGTTCATGTGCACGCTTTTATCTTTAGCGAAAAATTCATTGTTATTGATATCACTTTTTATCACTAGTACTACTATAATTAACCTGTAGTCAAATGTACATTAGTCAAAATACATCACGTGTATTATGCCGCATTCCTTCATTTTGCATTCTAGTTGTGGCCTTTCTACACAGACGTCAAAAAAAGAAGAAAATCACCTGGAGCCTGCAGCAGGTTGGAAACCAATGCGATATGAAGATTGGGTGGATAATCTAGTTGCCCTACATAAGGAATATGAAGTCATCTCTTTCTTCCATATACCGAGATAAATTCAATCTTATTAAAGTCCAAATTTTAAGAAAGATAAAGCATGAAATGACTACCTTGAGAGTATGAAAATTGGCATGGAGGTTTCTCAGAGAAATAAAAGGTGAGCTACCATTCAATCCAGCAATCACATCACCTAATATCCACCCAAAGGAAAAGACATTGTGATACAAAAAAGACACCTGTACTCATATGTGTATCGCAGTGAAATTCACAATTGCAAAGATGTGGAATTAACCTAAATGCCTATCAAGAGATCAGAGGGCAATGAAAATGTAGCGTATATCTATGTATGGTATATGTAGTATATAGATATGGTGTATATATAGTATATATATAAAATATATGGTGTGTATATGCATTTTATTTATATATATGTATATTACGTATATATATATAATGAGGGGACACCCAAGACAAGCCTAAATTATGTTTTGAATGGCTGGCCCCTTGTACTATAGTCTCTCCCTTCTAGATAATTGTTCTAGAACCCATCAGCATCACTGTGCCAGCTGGCATTGTTATGAGAGGTTGCACTCGGCTTCAGTTATTTTATTTTATTTTATTTTTTGAGATTCTTTCAACACATTTGCCCATTTCATGATGGGTGATTTACATGAACGACAGGCAGCAGTGAAATATCGTTTTCTGTTTTTGACCAGAAGTGACACGATCCCAGTACCCCATCCTCCCTATTCCCCTGATCTTGTCCCAAGTGACTGTTGTGTGTGTGTCCACAGATGATAAAAGTTCTCAAAGGGAAAAAATTGGCTGACGTGGAAGAGATGAGACCAAAAGCAGCAGAGACACTAAAAGGCATGAAAACTGATGAGATCAGGAACTGTTTTGAGCGTGGAAAAACATCTCAACAGGTGTACTGCATCAAAAGGAGAGTACCTTGAAGGTGACTGAAGTTTAAGCATGTAAGAGTAAATGCACATTTTTTATAAACAAACTCCATTTGGGGTGGTTCCTCCTCAAATATATGAAAATGTAGTATATATATCAGATATACACACATACTGTATATATACAATGATATATATTATATAGTACGTGTCTATCATATATATGATATATCATGATATATATGTAGTGTGTGTGTGCATGTGTGTGTTTGTGCACACACACACATGCCATAGACCACTATGGAATTCTATTCAGCCATAAGAAAGAATGAAATGATGTTTCTGCAGTTACTTGGACGGAATTGGACACCATCATCCCAAGTAAAGTAACACAGGAACAGAAAACCAAGCACCACATAGTCTCGCTTATACGTGAGAGTTAAGCTAAAGATGTTCAAAGGCATATGGAATGGTTCAATGGACTTTGGGGACCCCGAAGGGGGAGGATGGGAAGGAGAAGAAATGGAAAAAATCACCTGTTGGGTGCAATGTACACAAATGGGAGGTGGCAGGCACACTTAATGCCCAGACTTCTTCACTGCCGTACGGTTCATCCATGTAACCAAAAACCATTTGACCCACACTGCTATTAAAATTTTAAAAAATTAAAAAGAGTGTGAGTTTGAGGATCAGGATATCTAGGATTTCATTTTGGTGCCACTGCTTATTAGCTGTGTGATGTTGAATAGCATCATTTATCTCTCACCCCAGTCTCATAATCTCTGAAATACACGATACAATTTATTTGATAAGGTTTTATTGTCAAGATTAAATTAGATGATGAATGCAGCATTCTTTTTTTTTTTTTTTTTTGAGTTGGAGTCTCACTCTGTCACCCAGACTGGAGTGCAGTGGCCGCTCCCGGCCACTGAATCCTCG